>NW_004798846.1:37036-39539 GCF_000002075.1 Aplysia californica | reverse complement strand
CCCTCCCACCCCTCCCCTCCCACCCCACCTCATCCAGACAGTATGTTTCTAATGTACGGTCAGAGGTCACAGCCAGCATGCAGCAAGTAGCCAGACACAGCGTCTGTGGTGTAGTAGGTAGTTGTTTGGTCGTGGCACAGAGAAGACCCGGGTTCTATTCCGTGTGGGGAGACTGCCTGCGGGGACCTTGCTTTCCTCGCTTCTCTTTGGTCTCTTACTTTTCCCCCTGCACCAAATGACCCTCATTGTGTCAAGGTGCTTCTCTTTACTTTAAACACAAACATTCAACAAAACAAGCCAAGAGAGAATCCCGCCTTGTTCAAACATCTCTCCCTCCCTCCCCCCCCCCTCCGTGCACCTCTCAGGGCGCCCTGGGCGGTGTCCTCGTGTCCTTGACCTTCCTCCTGTGGATCGGCATCGCCGCCTTCGTGAACGAGCTCAAGACCCCCGCCAGCCCGACCTCTATCGCCGGATGTAACTTCACGGCCAAACCCATCCCTTCAACCACGCCCAAACCGCCGCCCAAAGAGGTTGAGTGAGTTCTGGACAGAGCCTGTGTTTGTCAGGAATTACTGGTGTACCGTTTTGTTCATCGCCTGTGTTTGTCAGGAATTACTGGTGTACCGTTTTGTTCATCGCCTGTGTTTGTCAGGAATTACTGGTGTACCGTTTTGTTCATCGCCTGTGTTTGTCAGGAATTACTGGTGTGGCGTTTTGTTCAACGCCTGTGTTTGTCAGGAATTACTGGTGTGGCGTTTTGTTCAACGCCTGTGTTTGTCAGGAATTACTGGTGGAGATTTTTTATCGCCACAACTTGTTCAACGCCCGTGTTCTAGATCTAGACAAGTTGTTCTTAGCTCTGAAAGAAAAATAGAACTTTCAGGATACAGGAAAACAACAACAACAACAACAACAACAACAATAACAACAACAATAACAACAATCAAAACTACTGTTTCATTCTTATCAAAATTGAACCTACATTATGCTTATTTCCCTGTTCTTTCAGCGTTTAGAATTTGTATTACAACAAAATGTTTCTCAAGCACATACAAGCGATATCACGTTTTCAGAAACTGCATTCAAATTTTCTATAATTCTAAACGTTAGACTTAGCATATCTGAAGATCAACACAACGTACATGGTGGTACTTCCGTTTTTTCGTTGGTCAACATGAATTTGTCAAGTTTTCAAACCCAGATTTACAACTTTGAACCATAGCTAGATGTCAGGTGAAAAAAGTATCTGCGTGTAAGAATGTGATGGATGCATGTCTGTGTTGATGCCGACTCTCGAAATCTCTATGTTGATGTTCTGTATATACCCCCCCCCCCTCAATCCCACGAAGATTTAATAAAAGTTTTTAAAAAAAGAGTTTAAGGCGTTTACCATAACGTATCATAATGTATTTTACGTGTTCACCAGCTGTATTTTACATCGTTTTCAGCGATCCTTTCGAAGATTTGTACCGCATGAGCTACATGTACTACACCGCTCTGGGCATGATTCTGGTCTGGGGCATCGGTCTGCCCATCAGCTTTATCACAGGTCAGTCACACACTGGTCAGTGGACAGTCACACACTGGTCAGTGGTCAGTCACACACTACACATTGGTCTTTGGTTCGTCACACACTGGACATTGGTCAGTCACACACTGGACATTGGTCAGTCACACACTGGACATTGTCTGGGCAGCAACAGAAATCGGTCTGAGACTCATCGAATGCTTTTCTTTGTTGGTTTGTGGAGATGGCGCGCGTACCTGTGATGTATTATCCCAGTTGTTGTTGGAAGGACCAAAGAAGTATATTATGTACACTTGGTATTTTAGAAATTTCATAACTTTATTATTTTAAAATGAGGCCAACGAGGCTTTAGACAGAAACTTAAACTTCGAAAATTGTATTAATTGTTTGCCCTCATAAAAAAAAATCAAATGTCTCAAGGAGCCAAAAGTTGTCAGATAATTCAGTCAGCTCTTGAGCTATACCTAACTAGTCAGGGATTGTGAAGGTCACGCGTGTGTGAGAGTGTGTGTGTGTGTGTGAGAGTGGGGGGGGGGGGGGGGGGGGGGCATGAGGAAACACGACAAGCCGGCTATGTTAACGTTTCAACACTCTCCTTCCTATTGTACTTTTGTTTACAATGATGGCGTCTGTGATGATGGGGGCGAAAGATTGAAACTTTTAAACTTTGAACATTTTGTTTGTTTGTTCAAGGTTTTGTAATTCTAATTTCTCACGACTGTATTTGTACAATTATTGTGTAATGATGATGATGATGATGATGATGATGATGATGATGATGATGATGATGATGATGATGATGATGATGACACTCCCTGTACAGGATACACCCGACCACGTGACCTAGACCCCCGACTCATCTGCCCCCTGGCGGAGAAACTGGTGCCCTGCCTGCCACAGAAGGTCAAAAACTTCTTCCGCTGTGGACTCGTGCACGAGGGGGTAAGTCGAGATAGGGGAAGGTCAAGGGGGGGG
>NW_004798846.1:34864-36936 GCF_000002075.1 Aplysia californica | reverse complement strand
AGGAGGAAGAGGAGGAGGAGGAGGGGGGAGGAAGAGGAGGAGGAGGAGGAGGAGGAGGAGGGGGAGGAAGATTTCCCCCCGCCGCAAAGACACAACCAGTCCGCCTCATGAAAACACGGGGCAGCAAACCTTGACGGGAGTCCCACGTTTCGCGCAATGACGTCACAGCGTTTACCCGTGGGAAAATTTTTTTTCAACAATCGTTTCGCTGCATATATCGATTTCGAATCAACACTAATACAACTGATTTAGCACGTTGCGAGTTTACTCCTGCTCTCCACCAACGGGAAGGTGGGAACAGGACTTTGAACAGGATAGGACTTTGTAACGACATGACAGTGAAGACAAAAATGTCATGTGTCAAGTACAAAATCATTTTAAAACTCCAAAGTTGTTAAAATATTAAAAGCTTTAAGGCTCTTGCACTTGAAGTACATACATTTTTCTCGACGTTGAATTTCCCTGTATTGTATCTCTCGCTTGTTCCGGAGCTCGTCCCCGGCTCGATCGGCCAACGAGCGTCACACACACTCACCACACACACTCACACACACACACACACACTCACACACACACCACACATCACGTGCACACAACAACAGAAGCAACCCAAAACAACAACGAGTCTGTACGTCGGCGATCCTCCCTTGACCTTTCACCTTTTTCAGTACCACATTTACACCTCGGCTTTTTTTTAAACAAGTAAAGAAATCCCCTCATCAAACCAAAAAGATATTAAATATTAATTTACACTTTAGAAGATTTCAAAATACAATGATACAAGTAATCAGAAAAGGCTTAGCCACCTCATGCATGCGTAGCATCGTGGTGAAATCAGGCGCTCGGCAAAATAATGAAAGAGAAGAAATCGACAAGTTCCCAACTAATGGACAATTTTTATCGATTGTTTTTTTTTTCGGAGGGCGGGGGTGGGTGGGTTTGGCTTCTTGAATTCCCACATTAGAACAAATTTATTTTGTGTGAGAAATTCTACTGCAATTCGTTTGATTTTTAAAAAAACTTAAAGTATAAATTTGCAGGTTTCAAGGACACTAAAGTTTTGGAAGTGACCAAACTTTGGGGGCCCTTCATTTTCTCGCTAATTTTACCTCTGACCCCAGACGACTCTCGCCTCTTTCAAGGGAAAATATACCGACTCCTACTCAAGATAGTTGGGTACTGTTTTAAAATCAAAAGTAAAACAAATGAATATAATAAGTATAAGCTTTCAGGTTTATACCAATAACTCTATATATATATATATATGGCCAAAAATCGAAGATCGCCCGATTCCACTGAGATACATGTAAATAAAATACTATTTTAAATAGTCAACTCAAAAAAAAATAAAGACGGCTTTAGCACTTGTGCACTAAACATGTTTGAAGCATTTCTGCATTATAGAGACCAACAGAACTTACACATCGCTGACGCTTATGGCACTTTTCTATCATAGAGACATATAACATATTATATTTATATTCCTTTTAAAAAAAAATGTAAGTTGTGTTTTTAATAAGCCCCCACTGAAACAATTTACATGATAGGGACTAATTGCACTTCTACTTCTTCGTAGAGTCCAATTATAAAGCACTTTTTGATGTAATAGAAGCCAAGAGTACTTCCATATCATTGAGGCATATAATATAACATTCCGACATAACAGAAACTTTAAGCATTCCGACAAAACAGAAACTTTAAGCACTCCGACATAACAGAAAAGCCTCTATATATAGTACTTTAGTACTATATCGTACAGGCCTGTTATAGCACTTCGAAATCACAGAAGCGTTTCAGAAAGCACTCCGACATATAACAGAGGCTTATACCATAGTATACAGTATAGCACTTCCAAATCACAGAGGCATAGCTAAAGCACTTTCACAAGATAAGATCTCTATACATCATAGTATTATAGAGGCCTTTGACGCTTCTACGTCTCAGCGGAATTTAGCGATTAAGAACTCGAGAGGAAAGTCGTTTCTGTCCTTCTATTCGTCATTCGGTTGCCGTGATATACCCAGTCGGTTGATTGTGTTGCCTGGAGGGAGAGGGGGAAGGGGGGAGGAGGG
>NW_004798846.1:32558-34463 GCF_000002075.1 Aplysia californica | reverse complement strand
GTTTGACACACAACATGATGACTCTGTTTGCTTCCTGGGTAGCCGAGTAAGTGCCCGGATGTGACAGTGATGCTACATACACACATAATGGTTGCCACTAGAACGTGATATCACCGTCATCCATTGTCTCCTCGCCAAAACATCTGCCAAGTGATCCTGAAATACCCACCACCTTGTATCCTTGTCTCTCTGTCCTCTACAATGTTGCTTCATGATCTGAACGTATTTCTCCTGTGGACAACTTACACATGTAGAATTTGTTTAGAATTACACTTATCCTACATTTTTAGCTATATAAAGTTGTCATTATCGATACGAATTGATGTACGTTTCAATTTGTACATGGTTTAAAAAGTTACTCATAGCTAGATCTATACATATATACGTAATAAACTTTGGTGTGCTTTTTTAAAAGCGTTCTGAAGCACAATATGTCTTTATCACCTAAACCTGTTGTTTACTAGTGGTGTGTGGCTTCTCTTCCTGTGTGTGTGTGTGTGTGTGTGTGTGTGTGTGTGTGTGGTCGGAACGTTTAACATCAAAGTAAGACGGACGCCCTGTTGTTACAACTTATTGTTGTTATTGCAGTTTGCACGTGCGCCTGAGTGGCTACACGCCACAACTGTAACATGTCAACAACAACAACAACAACAACAACAACAACAACAACAACACAAGGGAAACTGTTGGAAGACATGGTACTCCGTGCCTCCAGCTTCCTGACTTACTTCTGTTGTTTGGGATTATTTTTACTTTTACAGGACATTTTTTTGTCAAGTCTTCTATCTTGTAATGTCAAGGTCACCAGATGTTGTTCTTTGTTTACGGACCCTAGTTAGTGTGTGTGTGTGTGTGTGTGTGTGTGTGTGTGTGTGTGTGTGTGTGTGTGACATCGTGGTTCTCACAGGGAAGTTACTCCTCGTCCAGGACTCACGAGAGGCCCGTGTATCTGGGTCAAGGACATGCACGTGCCGGGTGGTGAGTCCCACTCACTGTTTATTTCTCATTACCTCAGACGGAGACATTGAGTGAGGGATTTGTCACAGTGAGGTCGGGCGAGAGAGTTGTGGATTAGACCGTAGGCATGGAGTCTAGCAGTACTTGTAACGCACACTGTAGACCTCCATGGAATCATCACATTACTTCAGCGACCGAGTGGTGAGCCCGCCACACACAACCAATCCCTCTGTTCCGTCTGTGGCTCACACACAACCAATCCCCCTGTTCCGTCTGTGGCTCACACACAACCAATCCCCCTGTTCTCCCGCGTCTGTTTCTCCGCACATGATGGATGGCGTGACGACCTGACCTCACTGGCCACATGTGACCCTAGGGCGCGTGGTGATGACCCCTGCTGACACCTGCTGACGCCTGCTCTTTTTTTTCTTTTTTTGTTTGGTAAGTGTTTTACGGCTCTCGCAACTGCATAATGTCATATGAGCGCGCGGGACACACTAAACTTTTTCAGTTGGTAGGAAATTTTGAATTTTACCCGGGTGGCGGCCGAAGCCTACTCTTATCGATTTTAGACCACGGAGGGATCTTTAACGTGCGCAACTTTCACACGGGCCCTCCGAGATTTTTCGCCCTTGTCCGAGAAAGCTTTGTGTAGATCTTTTCTACCAGAAGATCAGGGGTGTGGCTGAAAGACAGCAGTAAGGAGGAGCCAAGGAGTAGCAGTCAGTAGAAATGCTGCAGAAAGAGTCATGAGCCCAGAGGAGGGGGCAAAGGAGGTGAGAGGGTGGGGGCAGAAAGTGGAGACGAAAGCAGTCGACAGAACATTGCTAGAGAGCAGGGAAGGAGGTGAAAGGAGACAATTTTAGAGAAGAATTTTGTTGTTGTCGCAACCTGGATTCGAACCCGGGACCTTTGAAGGAGAGGCGAATACATTTTGAGTGGCGGCAC
>NW_004798846.1:31395-32458 GCF_000002075.1 Aplysia californica | reverse complement strand
GGGGGTGGGGGGGGCTTGAGGAAAAAACGGTAACAAAACCCCGACGATGATGACGACGACGACGACGACGACGACGACGAGATAGAGACCCCTTTACACGTGCAGTTCATTCATCGACAAACTGACAGTTTATTCAACCGACGGACGCTAGATCCGGGTCATCGTTGAACTGGCAGTGTGTCGACGAGAGAAGTCCCGTTTAGACGTTCAGTTTTTTAACTCCTTCAAGGGTCAGTCCTTGACAAAATACACATACAAAGAAAAAAAATTAACATGGTAACCCAGCATTAAATGGTGCTCCCCACGGGATTTCGACTAATAACATTGGGTCGCTGATCATGAAAATATTTTTTTTTTAATTTGACCAATATTTAGGAAATTTTTGGAACGTATTTTCAACTCTGCCTTGGGCAACATCAAAGGAGCCGCTCCCTCATCGTCATGCCTTCAGTTCACCTGCAGGAAAATATCTAGCTTCGCCAGATATCTGGTTGTAGGACTGAGAAACCTTCGATATCGAGAGGATTGCTCGTTTCCACGCTAAGTTTTAAAGGGAAGTTGACAGGATCCCCGCCATTCTTTCGATATCCTACAGTGTGTCAATCAAACGAACTGTGCGTGTAAATGGGGCTTTAGACCAATTATGAGGCCGGCTTTCGATCAAGCCTCTCTAAGGGCTAACCCAGTGTACGACAAGGGGCTTAAGTAATATCATCATCCCGTGGCGCCCCCTGGCGACGGCGTGGAGGACGAGGAGGTTGTGGAGCTGGGCGCGAAGCCGGAGGACGGCGACTGGGCGTCTGCCGGGAGGTCGAAGATCTCCAAGAGCAGCGGCTCGAACTCGTCCATTTTCATGGTGAGCAGCATTCTCGAGTGCACTTCGTTGATGTTGCGTAGGTCGGTGAGCTTGGAGATGACGCGGGCGAAGAGCGTGGACTCGCCGTTAAAGCGGTGGCACAGGTAGTCCTCTAGGATGCGGGCGTACGTCTCCTGGATGCTCTGTACGTGGTCGTGATGTACCATGGGAAGGCGGTCAGCTGGTGAGGGGTGGTGGTGGGGGAGT
>NW_004798846.1:29643-31295 GCF_000002075.1 Aplysia californica | reverse complement strand
GAAGTGAGGGAGGTGAAGAAGGAGGGGAGTGGGGTGGGTGAGGGGGGAAGGGGCAACAAAGGAAAACCATTATTGTCCAAAAATATATTATTGACAGAAAATATTTCTTTTTGTTTGTCCGAGTAAAGAGAAACATATCAATACAATAATGATCATTTTGTGCCGGGAAAAAGTAAGATAGACAGACAGAAACAGTAGAGAGAAAGTAAAGAGGAAGGACCTACCAGAGGCTCCCTCCAGCCACCCACTTTAGTCTGTTCACAGCACTTTTTCGCTTCTCACACACAGTTTGCATGCATACGCATATTATATGGCCTACGTCGCTGCTTACCAGAGACACTCATGGGTGGAAAAACTTGTTACAAAAAATAAATTTTATAGCGAACACATTTCGTTTTGATCTAATGAAAAAGTGTGGTGTTGCGATTAAAAGAAAGGACGGACTAGCTTTAAAAAGCGGAATTGTCCCAGCTCATGGGCGATGTTAACCTTTCTTTTAAAGCTATAGAAATAACCCACTTGGACTTTTTATTAGTTTTTATTACGGTATTTTCTGGAAAACAGTTAACATTATGTTTTAAAAATGTTAAACTGTTGGGGGGGGGGGGATACACCTGAAGGCTATCTCGCTTATTAGTGCACCAAATTTTACCAAATGTCACACATATAACATGCATAGTACGGAGTCTTAAAATCCGCAATCAAACTTTAGAAAAAGTTTCGTTTCCATGGATACGACGGCCATATCGGATTGTGTTGACATGTCTTACGCAATGAATAGCGCACTTACTTTTCATGGAAATTGACTGGGGATTTTTTTGGGTGCATGTTAGATTAATATTAGATCTAAAAGTTTGCCTGTTGATTTTTCCCTAAACGAATTAGAGAACGAATTTAATTAATTTTTTCCTGAGGTAGTGTTCAAGTTTGCACAAAAATCCGTGAAAACTCACACTCCAGACACCACCAACAAACATCTTTACCATATATTTAAAAAAAATTCAACAAAACAAATTTTTAGTATGACATCTTTTCTTCATTCTTTGAAAATTTCATGAAGATTGGATAAAAAATTGTGGAGTTACTTTTAACAAATTACAGAGAAAAATCGCGTTATGAGAAAACGGCCGATAAAGAAAAATAAAATGTTGACTTTATGAGGAAATTTTAAAGGTGGTGACAAACATGCAAGGTATGGGAAGAAATAAGAGTTTTGGGGTTTCTTATGCGATGAAATAGTTGTAGGAGAGGCTGGGGAAGCTAAAAATGCCTACAACTCAAATTTCATAATTTGGAGCGTAAACGGGACTTTGGGGGTATAACACCCCCCCCCCCTAAGACAGACCGGAGCAAGTCAAAGTTACAAAGCTGGAGAACTTTTGTTCGATAGTTGTGGAAACAAATTGTAATTGGCAAAAACGTTGCGCCACGAATTTTGGACAAAACTATATACAGACTGGCGTCTTCTGAGGTAAAACGCTTCGCCGTCACACGCGTGACACGCAAGTTTGGTTCTTCAGTGAAGATAAATATGTTATATTTATGGAGTATCTTGTTCTTTCTGCTGGAATGTAAATGAATACCTCACAGCACCGGTTGGCCCTAACAGGCAAGGTCGTTGGCTGTCTCCGAATTGAGATATATATATATAT
>NW_004798846.1:27368-29543 GCF_000002075.1 Aplysia californica | reverse complement strand
GGGGATGAATACTCCAAAGTAATTTTCCGATCTCCAACTCCAGAATTGAAGAGAACTTTTCCAGATGCAATAAATAACCAGCGTACCAGTTGAAGACACACTTCTTTTAACGATGGAAAATAGGAAAATATCGTTGATGAAACACGCAACAACATAGAGGAGTGTGCACAAACAACACACACACACACACACACACACACACACACACACACACACACATGCGCGCGCGCGCGCGCACACACACATACGCACGCACGCAAGCACACACGCATACATATATACATACACATACATACATACACACACATACATACGCTTACACACACGTACATACACATACATACGCATACACACATACACATACATACGGACACACAAACACACACACACACACACTGCACGGTGACATGATAATAAGTAACTTGAGCGCCAGCAGGTCTCCGTGCAGCGTGAACATTAGAGACTTGATGAACTTGCTGTACGTCATAAACAGCTGCTTGGTCTCCGCGGAGCTCGTCTTGAGCAGCTCGGCGCTAATCCTCTCTCCGCCGGCGTTGGACGAGCCCTCGCTTAGGCAGCTCTTGGTGCTCAGACTCCACGACTCGGTGAAAGGGTCATAGTTCACGGCCGACCTCAGCATCATAATGTCTACCACCGAGCCCTTGAGCAGCGATATCTGATCGTTTTTGTGCAGCTTCTTGAAAAAGGTCACGTGCTTGGCCATTTTGATGACCTTCCGCGTGAAAGCCTCTGCCAGGTTGACGAACTCCTCCGGGCTGGACGGCAGCATCCGCATAGAGGATGACGTCATAGCCAGGAACTGACCCGACTCCATAGCGCCCATGAGTTCGTAAATGAGGAACTGGTCCTCCACCGCCATCCCGCCAATCGCCGCTCGCACCTCAGTCTGGCTCTCCGCGTAGGGCGCGTACGGGGTGGGACCCTCGCGCATCCCACCACCGCCTCCTCCACCTCCTCCTCGTGACGGTGACGGCGTCGTGACGGTGACGGAGCCGGCGTGGTTGCCGGCAGAATAAGGCGGATACGTCGCCCCCGACACAGAGGTGGAGGAGGAGCAGGACGTGGAGCCGGGGCTCTGCACATGTTCGATGACCTCTTTTTTGATGGTGACCTCTGTGGGGTTCTCTGTGGGATGTCGGTCGTGTTGGTGGCGGTGTCGCTGGAGGTGGTGGTGGTAGGAGGGAGAGTACAGCTGGTCGCGGTCTTTGGAGATAATAGTGCGGGCAGGCGGGAGGAGGTCCTTGGCCGAGGCGGAGTAGGTGTCCTGAGGGGGCAGCTGGCCCTGTCGCCGGAGCTTGTTGATGATGATCTTCTGTTTTCTCTGCTTCTTTTGTTCGTCGTCTGAGATGGAAAGAAGGAAGGAAGGATGTATGTATTAATTTTTTAAAATTATTATTTGTAGGAAGGAAGATAGCAAGGAAGGAAAGAAGAAAGGAAGTATGTACTTTTTATAAAAATATATCGTCGCCTCAAAACTGAGACATTTTGGACAAACATAGTTCTGAGACGAGCTCTCCATCTGTCCATCCGTCCCTCCGTCCGTCCGTCCGTCCGCCGTCCGTCCGTCCGTCCGTCCGTCCGTCCGTCTGTCTGTCTGTCTGTCTGTCTGTCTCACTTTTTCAAAACACTTAATAGCCATCATTGGGTCGATGTGACTCTCTTCACTCAAACAAACACGTTTTAGTTATGGTTTGTTAGCGTAAAGAGAAGAACACCAACACAATAACGGGCATTTAGTGTTGGGAAAAAGTGAGACACAGCGACAGAAATAATGTCAAATGGCAAGTAAAGAAGTAGAGGAGTCAGTGTTTTACGGCACTTGCAACACAATAGCTTATATTAATATTATAAAAGCCGAAGATTAGAGGTGTTACTAGAGAGTAACAAACACAAAAAAGGACGCATAATATGTTTGGTAGGGAAAAGGGAGTGACATAACCACAGCAGGGCACCCTCCACCACCAAAACGTCAGAGTTTTACGGAACTTGCAACACCATAGACCATATAAGTACCGAAGATGTAGAGGTGTTACTGGAGAGTCAACATACAAAGAAAAGAAGGATGAGATAGGCAGACGATAGATGTTTGATAGGAAAAAAAGAGTAAACCCTACCAGAGCACCCACCAACCACACGGGCCGGGATATTATATAT
>NW_004798846.1:25736-26915 GCF_000002075.1 Aplysia californica | reverse complement strand
AAAAAAAAAACTTCACTGCCTCCCACTCCCCTCCTCCCCCTTCCCAGAGGCGCAGAAGGACATAACCTATTATTTTCCCATAAAACTGCGACAGCCACAGAGTTGAATGTTAGCAAGTACATGTATTTGCAAATAGAAAATTAGCTCCCCATGACGGAAACCGATCTTTTATTCGTTCATTTACTGGATTTACAAAAATATATTTCACAAAGATGTTCCGTCCTTCTTCGGCCTTTGTGATTATTCTACAGAGAAACGAAACAAATCTGCGTACACTTGTCTGTCACAGCGGAATGGCAAAACGTGATATTTCGCGAGGCGCATTTTCTTTTGAGAATATAGATCTAGACCTTCTTATTAATTGTTTGCATCTCTCAAGATTTATTGCTCCATTTCAGTAGAGTGCAAAATATAGTGGACCAAAGACTTCCAGTAGATGTTAATGCACCGATCATTCCTTTCATCTACTTATGAATAATCAATCCAGCATTACCTAGACTCACACTACTCTTGTACCGCAAAGTTAATCTTGGACGCGTGCCATACCATACTGTTAACATTTAATTATAGCCACGGTGTGGGTAGTAAAATAAAAACTTTACACAGTGTTCAGGATGAGTTCTGAAAGGTGCCGAAACTAACAAGAGGATCTTTTTTGTACGTATTTTACGGCGCTCGCAACTGCATAAGGTCATACAAGCGCGCAGGGCACATTAAACTTTTTCAGTTGGTACGAAAATTTGAATTTTGCCCCGGTGGCGGCCGAAGCCTACTCCTATCGATTTTGAACCACCAAGGGATCTTTAACGTGCGCAACTTGCACACGGGACCTCCGAGATTTTTGCCTTTGTCCGAGAAGGCTAGGTGTAGATCTTTCCTACCAGAAGATCAGGGGCGTGGCTAAAAGACAGCAGTGAAAAGGAGCAAAGGAGTAGCAGTAGAAAGGCTGAAGATAGAGTCAGGAGCCCAGAAAAGGGGGCAAGGGAGGTGATGGGGTGTGGGGCAGGAAGTGGAGACGAAAGCAGACGACAGAACATTTAATTGTAAGAGAGCAGGAAAGGAGATGAAAGGCGAAAATTTTAAAGAAGAAAATGTTCCGTTGCTGTCCAGATTCGAACCTGGGATCTACGGAATGAGAGGCAAACACCTTAACGTCTAGGCCACGAGAGCCACCCCCCA
>NW_004798846.1:22556-23783 GCF_000002075.1 Aplysia californica | reverse complement strand
GAGGAGGAGGAGGAGGAGGAGGAGGAGGAGGAGGAGAGAAAAAACAACAATACAATTAACACAAAAACAAACAGGATAGAAAAAAGATGCATAAAACAAAACAACGACACAAAAGGATGAACACGATCTGCTTACGCCCCCCTTATAACAATAATCGAACAATTAAAAGACAGATGTAGCAACAACAAACAAAAAAATTTTTTAAATATTTAAAAATTTGAAAGTAACAAAACAAATAAAAGCCCCCCCCCCCCGAAAAAAAAACCGATAAAGAATGAGCGACACCAAGGAGTGGGCGGAAGTACTCACTGAGTATCATGTCTTTGCGCATGCCCACGGTGAAGCACTTGGCCAGACGACATCGCTTGCAGAAGGATCGGGACTCCACAGTGACGTCACATTTGCCTTCGCATCTCCCTCGTATAACCTGAGGAAGGGAGACAATTGAATTTTAAAAAAATAAAAAACAACAACAACCAAAATAAAAAAAAACCAAATGGCTAATGACGTCACTGCATACATATTGAATTGTATTATGCACACAACTATACCTTGGGGGCTCTCCTGGCCTAGTGGTTAGAGGGTTCGCCTCTCGTTCAAATGTTCCGGGTATGAATTCGGGTAGCGACGGAAATCTTTTTATTTCTTTTCTAAAATTGTATCCTTTTAACACCTTTCCTGCTATCTAGCAATGTTCTGTTGTCTGCTTTCGTCTCCACTTTCAGCCCCCACCCCCTCACCGCCTAAGCCCACTCCTCTGGGCTCCTCACTCTTTCTACAGCCTTTCTACTGCTACTCCTTGGCTCCTTTCCACTGCTGTCTTTCAGCCACACCCCTGGTCTTCTGGTAGGAAAGATCTACACCTAGCCTTCTCGGCAAGGGAGAAAATCTCGGAGGTCCCGTGCGCAAGTTGCGCACGCTAAAGATCCCTCTATGGTCTAAAATCGATAAAAGTAGGCTTCAGCCGTTATCCGGGAAAAATTCAAAATTTCCTACCGACTGAATATGTTTAATGTGTCACGCCTGCTCATATGACCTTATGCATTTGCTAGCGTTGTAAAATACTTACCCCCCAAAAATATCAACCATGCCTTGGCACGCACACACGCACGCAAGCGCGCACGCACAAACGCACAAACGCACACACACACATGCACACACACACACATGCACACACACACATGCACACACGCACACACACGCGCACACACGACACACACACAGACA
>NW_004798846.1:13311-15064 GCF_000002075.1 Aplysia californica | reverse complement strand
GTGTGTGTGTCTTTATTTGTTGTGTTTTTCTTCTTTTTTGTGGGGGGGGGGGGGCGTGGTAGGGAGGGGTAGAAAAAGAAGATAAACATCTCCATCGTTTTATTTTTAATAATGTAGTTCAGAAAAAGGTTTAACTCCCCTATCAACACTATTAGAGGGTTATTTAAGAGGCGGGGCGGGACCTCTGAGTTTTAATGTCCGTCTTCGAAAGGATTGAGCCAAATAGGAAATTCGTGTAAAGTGCCTTTCCCAAGGACACAGCGTCGGACCCAGCTGAGGCTCTAACCCCCAAACCCACAATATCATGATTACATGTCCAGTAGCCTGATCACCAAACTGCTTACGCCAATGTAGGTGCGTTTACGCCTTATCTACATGACTGAGTTAAAAACAGCAATAAGAATAATAATAATAATAATGATAATAAAAATAATGATAATGATACTGATGATGAAAATGATAATAATTGCTACTGCTGACGCTACTACTACTAAAATGTATATAATAAGAAAAATAATAATAAATAATAATAATAATAATAATAATAATAATAATAACATTGCAGTTATAATAAATAGCATTTACGCCGCGCATTTTCATTTTCTCAAAAAGTGCTCAATGCGCATTACATTAATAATGTTATCGCACTTTTTGTTTGTGTTTTGGGAAGTGTTTTTACGGCGCTCGCATGTGCACAAGGTCATATGAGCGCGCGGGACACACCAAACATCTTCAATTGGTAGGAAATTTTGAATTTTGCCCGGGTGACGGTCGAAGCCTACTGTTATCGAGTTTAGACCACCAAGGGATCTTTAACGTGCGCAACTTGCACACGGGCCCTCCGAGATTTTTCGCCCTTGTCCGAGAAGGCTAGGTGTAGATCTTTCCTACCAGAAGATCGGGAGTGTAGCTGAAAGACAGCAGTAAGAAGGAGTCAAGGAGAAGGAGTAGCAGTAGAAAGGCTGTATAAAGAGTCAGGAGCCCAGAGGAGGGGGCAAATGAGGTGACGGGGTGGGGGCAGAAAGAGGAGACGAAAGCAGACGACAGAACATTGCTAGAGAGCAGGAAAGGAGGTGAAAGAAGACAATTTTAGAGAAGAAATTTTTTTGGGTCGCTACCCGGATTCGAACACGGGACCTTTGAATGAGAGGCCAACACCTTAACCTCTAGGCCAAGAGAGACCCCCTATCGCACTTTAAAAATGCGTGTACGTGAAACATAGTACGTATATCTTTCTAGTGGATATTGCTTAACACAACCACCCACTATCGACGAGAGAAGCGGTCGTCTTAGACATTTGGTTGTCGTATACAGTGCAATTATCATGTTTTTAAAAAACGCAAAGGGTGGGGGTGGGAGGGGAGGGGACAGAAAGTGGCTTTTTGTCCAGACAACTGTCTTAGTTTAGTTTTTAGTTTTAGTAGATGTTTTACGGCGCTCGCAACTGCATAAAGTGACATGAGCGCCAGAAGATTAGAGCTGTTACAAGAGAGTAACAAACATAAAAAAGAAGGGGAGATAAGGACGATAGATGTTTGACAGGAAAGAAGAAGCAAACCACACCAGAACACCCGCCAACCACCCACGCAACTGTCTTAAACAGGTGGCCGTTAGAGCAGATTCGTTAATCAATTAAGGCGGCGGGCTACGATCGACCGTAACCGTCAGTAGCCTGCCACCAACCCGGGTTGAGAGGGATACAGCACTCCAGCACAAAAGAACGGGGAGAACGATTTAGAATTTAAAACAGAAA
>NW_004798846.1:10885-13000 GCF_000002075.1 Aplysia californica | reverse complement strand
CACACACACACACACGCAAACACACACACACACACACACACACACACACACACACACACACAACGACGAGAACCACCCATATTCAAGTAATTAATCCAGTTCTAAGTTACAGTAGTCGTGTGGCAAACTCAGAGATCACAATTCGCGAGAGAGTCAACGACCGTCAGACCAGGGCCGTACTTCCGGCCTGCCTGGCAACTGACCAGGCGCCATTAAAAGACGAGCTATTGACCACAGGTCAGCGACCTGGCAAGAACGCAAGACAAGAACTCAACAACTCGCTACCCCAGAATTACAAAGTTCCATAGAGATCTGCTCGGTGGCCTATCGAGTTTTGAGAAATTTGACGTCACAGATTTTGAGTTTCACAACATGACAAGCCTTTTTTTAAAATGCAATTCTTTTGGTTTTAGTAGAGGTTTTACGGCGCTCGCAACTACATAAGGTCATATGAGTGCCACAAGTTTAGAGGTGTTACAAGAGAGAAACAAACATAAAAAAAGAAGAAGGGGAGATAAGGACGATAGATGTTTCATGTGAAAGAAAAAGCAAACCACACAAGAGCACCCGCCAACCACCCACATGCAATTCTTTGAGTATCGCGATAACAGCTCCACAATTTATTCATTCTTACGATTTTGATAGAGCAGAAAGCCAATTTGCTCTCTGACCTCGTGATCTAACTAGTCTAAGTAACTCAAAAAGGCCAACAGAACTTCTGAGGCAGCGACATGGCGCCATTGGATTCTGCGTGGCGCTTGTGTCCGTAAAGTGGTTGGCGGGCAGACGTCACGTCATGCAACATCGATACGATACCGGGCCAAATGAGAGCTGGGTAGGACAGCTTTTTAAAAGTTTTTTTTTAGTTTTAGTAAGAGTTTTACGGCACTCGCAACTGCATAAGGTCATATGAGCGCCAGAAGATTAGAAGTGTTACAAGAGAGTAACAAACACAAAAAAGAAGGAGGGGAGGTAAGGACAATAGATGTTTGATAGGATCTAGGAAAGAAGGAGCAAACCACACCAGAGCACCCGCCAACCAGCCACGGACAGCTTTTAGTTTTAGATTATATCAGTTAGAGTTTTACGGCACTAGCAACACAACTAAGTCAAGTCAGCGCTAAAGAGTAAAAGTGTTACTATCAGAGAGCAAGTAACAAAACAAGAAGTACATGATATGAGGTTTTTCAGTTTTAGATTTCGGTTAAGAGTCTTTTTTTTTAAATAGTAGAGGGTTTTACGACGCTCGCAACTGCATAAGGTCATATGAGCGCCAAGGGGTGGGTGTCAACAGAAAAGTCTTTACAGGGAATCAGACTTAGACTGCTCACCTCTCTAGCTTCAACAGCACAAGGTCTGCTTCGACTATCAAGGCACCCCAAAATAGCAGGTCACAAGAGAGTGACAAACATACAAAAGAGTTACAGGAAAATGACAATAGTAAGGATCAGGAAAGAAAAAGCAGCAGTTCCCTGTTGTAGATCAGGCACAGTTATGAGCGTGACATGGGTCAGCCCATTTACGATTGTACTGTGCTTGAACGAGAAATGTCCCCCCTTTGGGAATGGCCTAAAGACACTACAGTCAGTGGCACTGCCCCGGGGGGTGGTAAGAGTCTTGCAGTACCTGTAACACAAAATTAACTCATGCAAGCGCCAAATAGTAGAAGTGTTACTATCGGAGAGCAACATACAAATGAAAAGAAGACATTTTCCATTCTAAGACAAGTTTTTTGGTTCTTGATAAACACAAATAGGTCATAAAGGTTGTAAAGATAACCACTAGGCTACTGACGCCACTTGGAAAGAACCAATATAATAGACTAAACATTAAGGTGTACAGAGGAAAAGAAAAGAGGAATGACCTACTTTAGATTAGTTTAGTTTTAGTAAGAGTTTCGAGGCACTCGTAACGCAATAAGGTCAATAGAGTACCGAATATTAGAGGTGTAACGAGAAAGTCACATCCGGTACATAAAAAAAGAAGGGGAGGTGAAGAAGATAAATGTTTGATAACAAAGAAGGAGCAGACCACACCAGAGCAGTCACCAAACATTCACTGTAACTGTCTACAGAGAGAGTAAGAGCGTGGTTTGCGGGAAGGAAAGGGTGGGGG
>NW_004798846.1:7769-10246 GCF_000002075.1 Aplysia californica | reverse complement strand
GTGAGCGCGTGTGTGTGTGTGTGTGTGCGTGTGTGTGTGCGTGTGTGTGTGTATATATGTGTGTGTGTGTGTGTGTGTGTGTGTGTGTGTGTGTGTGAGCGTGTGAGCGTGTGTGTGTACATGGTAAAACACCAAACCAATTAGCCTAAATCTGGACAATAAAGAAGTATCTTATTTTATTTTCCACATCCCCTCTCCCTCAATTGTTTAAGTCTACACGATGCAGTAGAAAAGAAACTTGAAAATGTAATCACCCAAACATCCTGTTATAGCCTTGCACTACCTTATTCATGCAACATACCAATTTAAAGCGAAATAAATTCTGCATCACCTGACACATTAACATTTCATCTTAAGAGTCGCCCAAGATATGGTCACTCAAATTGACCTTTAAAAAATGAGAGCGGCAAATTGCAGGAAATCAAAGAAACGTAAAAGTGTGTTCGCGCGTATTTTTTGTGTTGAATAGAGAGTTTTGTTTCTGCAATCAACAGTAATTTATTACGAAAGTTTCAAACCGCTCGGAAAACAGATCAGTCACAAATGCCACTTGGAATTGACATTGTGTGTGCTCATTGTGATTTTGTTTAGGAGCCATTGATTTTGAGTAGAACAAGAACTCTTTGGGCACCGACTCCATTAAATTTGGGGCATAATTATAATAATTTTCGGTCAGTTCATCCCAGATGTCACAAAGAGATGCAAACAAAGCGTCTGAATTAGGAGCAAAGTCACGTTTCTTCAGGTACTGTTTCACGGGGCTTCACATACCAGCAGGATTTGTATCGGGGCGATTTACTTGTGACCACTCCAACGTCGGTATGATTTGGTTTTCCAAGAATTGCTTAGTGGCATTGGCTCTGTGAGAAAGTGCTTTGTTACGTATGGAGACGTCTACTGGAATGACACCATGACGAAAACAAGGGTAAAGCATGACGTACCATCACTTGCGCGATGTAGTCACGAACACCAGTGCGCAATATGAATAAGGTTGTGAAATCTCCCCTGTCTTGTTTATGCTCTACACCAACGATTGTACTTTTGATAACAACAACATCAAGCTAATAAAATGTCTGTCGATTCCACTCTACAAGGCCTTATAACAACAAATGAGAATGAATACTGGGACGCTGTGAATGTACTTACAAATAACATTGGTGTGATAACAACTTTCTTTTCCTAAATGCAAACAAGACAAAGGAATTAATAATGTACTTTAGAGTAAAAAAAAAAAAAAAAAGACCAATTGCAACCACTATTTATTAAAGATGATGAGGTGGAGGCGGTAAGCTCTTACAAGTATCTTGGTGTAACAAATTGATAACAAAATTAACTAGCATTCCCACGCTGCTTTTGTGCATAAAAAAGTAAGTCAAAGAATGTCCCTTTCCCCTTTAAGGAAATTAAGAAGTTTCCGTCTTTTATACCACTTTATGATTGAAAGCGCGCTATTATTTTGTATTTGCTGCTTGGCTGGGGATTGTAGGGTGAAAGATAAAGAAAAAATCGACAGAACCATTAAGAAAGCAAGCAAGATTTCTGGATTTGATTTTACTAGAATTGATGAAATGTATAATACTACAAGTATAAAAAAAATAATAAAAAGCATTATAAACGACCCATCACACCCCCTAACCACGCAATAGTCAGATCACGCAGCGGTAGATATGTACTTCTAAAAACAAAGAAAGATATTTTTAAAAAGGTGTTTTACCATCAAGCATACGGTTATTGTCAGATTAAACATAGATGTGTATTGCTCTTTAATTAGAGTATGTATAACTCCAAAGGTCTTGTACTTTAATTCCTGCACGTGGTTGAATGATGCATCTGGTGTGATAATATATACATTTTGTCAACTTCACTTCTCTTTCATATTGAATTTTAATGAGAGTAATAAATAATTTAAATTTGTACGTAAACCTGCATGTGTTTTTACGGTCCAGCACAGCCAAGAAAAATTTCCCTGTGGGATAATAAAGTATTATCTTATCTTATCTTAGTCCACGAAACCAAGCCATCCTGTGATTCCCTAGACCATCCACAACTATGGCAGTTTCGTGGCCTCTGTTCCTCGCAGGCAGATGATTGTGTCTAAAATCTAATTTTAAAAAGTCTACGTTAAAAAAGGTTTCGTGCTGACCTAACCATCAATGATTTATTTATAGAGGCACCAGCCATCCATGTACAAAACCAAGGGCTACTAAACAGAATACTAATGAGTACATACAATGTTAAACCCAGGTTTTTCTTTTATTTGTGACAGCTCTGTTTTTCATTATGTTTGGTGATATTTAACATCATCTGAAGATGCTGGTCAGAGCAGAAACCATAATATTCTCGCTTCACCTGACTTTCTATATATTATTACGTCTTTCCACCAATGTAGATGCACCTCATAACACGTGCGTTTCTCTCTCTCTTTCTCTCTCACTCATTCACTCTCTCTCTCTCTCTCTCTCTCTCTCTCTCTCTCT
>NW_004798846.1:3826-5859 GCF_000002075.1 Aplysia californica | reverse complement strand
AGAGAGAGAGAGTGAAAGGTGGTGGGGGCGGGGAATAATGGGAGCATGTAATCGCAGGAGCAAATTCGTAGTAAGCGTCGTCAAAGTACTGACTGGGATTACTCCATTGGGACACAATATTTTCTGTCAAGTTTGTTTGCTTGCTAGTTTGTTTGTTTGTTTGTTTGTTTGAGTATAAAGAGAAGCACATTGACGAAATAATGGCCATTTAAAGCATAGAAAAGGTAAGACAGACTGACAGACAGAAGCAACAGAGGGAAAGTAAAGAAGAAGGACCTACCAGCGCGCCCTCCAACACCGACCATCAGCAAGGGCGAACAAATGACAGCCGTTACCTCCTCTTTAAACGCGCATCACGCTCGCTCGCACTCACGCGCGCACATCACGCGCGCACATCACGCGCGCACATCACGCGCGCACATCACGCGCACACATGAAACACTGAAAATGGAAGAGGACGAAGGAGAGCGATACAGACCCGCCCACCACCCACGACAGAGACAGAATTTAGACAGACAGACAGACAGACAGACAGACAGACAGACAGACAGACAGACAGACAGACAGACAGACAGACAGACAGACAGACAGACAGATAGATAGCGAATGTTTAAGACAGAAAGAAAGAAAGATTGAAAGAAAGAAAGAAAGAGAAAGTGTTAGTGAAAGAAAGAGAGAGTGTGATTGAAAGAAAGAGAGGGGGGAGGGGGAGAAAAAAAAAGAAAGACAAGCAGAAAGAGAGAGAGAGAGAAAGGGAGACATGAAAGTGCAGTGCTGTAACGATGCTGTTATTGCAAACATCCCAACAGCAGGTGAAAACTCACTATCAACGTCTTCTCAAGGTAATCAACAAAAGCACATCGTACACCCAGTACACACTGTCAATCGGATATAACACATCTTATACCCTGTACACACTGTCAGTCGATATAACACATCTTATACCTAGTGCACACGGTTAATCGTATATAGTATATATATATCACATCTTATAGTACACACTGTCAGTGGGATATATCACATTTTATACCTAGTGCACACGGTTAATCGTATACATCACATCTTATACCCAGTACACACTGTCAGTCAGATATATCACATTTTATATCTAGTGCACACTGCTAATCGTATATTATATCACATATCTGGTGCACATTGTTAATGTGGGTGGTTGGCGGGTGCTCTGATGTGGTTTGCTTCTTCTTTCCTATCAAACATCTATCGTCTTTATCTCCCCTCCTTCTTTTTTGTGTTTGTTACTCTCTTGTAACACCTCTAATCTTCGGCACTTATATGATCTTATTGTGTTGCGAGTGCCGTAAAACACTTGCCAAAACTATAACACTGTTAATCGTATATTGTATCACATCTTATAGTACACACTGTCAATAAGATACATCAGATATTATACCTAGTGCACGCTATCAATCGGATATAACACATCTTACACCGACCGCACAGTCAAAGATATAATATATCGCATCTTATATCAAAAGCACACGGTCAATACGCTTAACAGGTTTGGGTACCAGCGAGCCAGATTTTTCTTCAAGGACGGACAAAAGCTACCAATTTGGCAGAACACAACCAATTCAACGCGCGAGCTTGGAACTTAAATAAACAAGTAAATAAAGAAAACATACAAATGGATAAATAAGCAAGCAAGCAAGCAAACAAACAAATTAATGATTAAAAAAGAAACAAATAACATATAAGCATTAATAAAGAGATAAATAGACAAATAAATAAATAAATGAATAAATAAATAAATAAAACTAACAAAGAAAAAACAAATGAATAAACAAATCAATGAATTATTTAAAAAAAGAAAAACGATGATCACAGTTGTATTTTGTCGGATTGCGTTATCGATGAAGGATTATCTGGCCAGCTCCCGACTCCGTGACATGCATGTGGGAGTGTGCATGTATATATATAATTATGTTGGGTATGGTTTATTCTACAGCAACTTGGGCACACGCTAGCGATGAGCAGCTGTCAAGATGACACTGGAGTTTATTGAATGGGCGGGG
>NW_004798846.1:0-2442 GCF_000002075.1 Aplysia californica | reverse complement strand
GAGAGGGGGGGGAGACAGAGTCAGAGAGAGACAGAGAGAGAGAGAGAGAGGGGAGAGAGAAAGAGAAAGTAATATTACAAAGGAAAAAAGAAAGAAAGAGAGAGAGAGAGCAAGAGAGAGAGAGGGGGGGAGGGAGGGAGAGAGAGAGACAGAGAGACGAGACAGAGAGACGAGACAGAGAGACGAGACAGAGAGACGAGACAGAGAGAGACAGGGAGAGGGGGGGGAGACGAATCGTCGTAGTAGTTGTTGAATAAAGAGAAGAACATCGACACATTAACGTCCATTTAGTGCTGGTAGAAAACACGGTCACAAATAGCCATTTAGCGCTGAATGACCCCTCATACACACAGTATTGGTTCTTTGGAGGTGGGAGGAAAAACCATTGACATATTGAATGGTCATTTATGCCGTGTTCACGCACACAGGAGTAATGAATCCGAGTGAGACTACATTTTAAGTCCAGCGGGTCGGGGCTATTATTCTGGATACATATCGCCACAAATCGGCCTCCCTCCCCGAGTGATATTTTATGCTCGCAATATGAAATTATTACACGGGAAGCTTGCTTAACTTAACTCGGCGGGTTCAATTATTACTCGCAGTGCAAAAATGTTGCAGGGGGAGTCTTTGTAGTTGAAGTAAAAGGACCAAGAATTAGAAGGAAATAATATGATGGCCATATAATGTGTCCTATCCACAGCTCCAGTGCAATGTGGTAGATTCCACTTGGTTTCAAAATCTTCTGCGATGGCCACCCGCCGGTCTGTGGTTGTAGGTAGAGCAAAGACTTCATCACAGTATGCATCAATGATAGCTTGACAGACTTCGGGGGTGAAATTACAGGGTTGCAGGCTACCTTGACGCCATACTGTAGACATCTGTGACTATTTCCTGTTGCCAGGTGTCGATGGGTAACAGCTAGCCTGATGCCAGGTTCCAGTAACGGCCTTCATAAAGTGTTTGCTTTGTGGATGGTGCGGCCAATTTTCTCCAGCAGTTCTTGGAAAATTTCTGGAGAAACTCCGAGGAAGTTCCTAAAGGATGCCACAATTTCAACTTGCAGTCCAGCCATCAGCTTCTCAAACTGTCAATACAGACGCCTTCTTACGAGCCATGGTCTAACCCCACAGGCCCTTCTCCTCCTTTTCTCCTCCTCTTGCACCAGCACAACAGCAAAGGCACTACAAGTACACATGAAGTGCGCATCCATCGTCTGGGTCATTTGAGACATGTTGAAGGAATGAGCACAAACATCCCCCCCAGCCCCTCCTCCTCTTTATATATTATAACATTGCATGCCAACCAAGTCGGCGACGGGTCGGAAGGATGGTCAGCATGGTCGTAGAAATTTTAATCGGCCGTTACATTTCTTGTATTGTGATATGTGAGTGTGCAAGCGGCCAGGATTCAAACTAATTGCTCGGCAAGACGCTAGGCGAGACACTCGCCATCCTAAATTATTGCTCGGCGAGCGTCTCCCCGAATGCCCGCCGCCACAATAATGAGAACAGTAATTGCCAGATGCTCGTCACGATTAAACATGAATTAGGGGGCTCTCGTGGCCTGGAGGTTAAGGTGTTGGCCTCTCATTCAAAGGTCCCGGGTTCAAATCCGGGTAGCGACCAAAAAGTTTTCTTTTCTCAAATTGTCTCCTTTCACTTCTTTTCCTGCTCTCTAGCAATGTTCTGTTGTCTGCTTTCGTCTCCTCTTTCTGCCCCCACTCCCTCACCTCCTTTACCCCCTCCTCTGGGCTCCTGACTCTATCTGCAGCCTTTCTACTGCTCCTTGGCTCCTACTAACTGCTGTCTTTCTGCCACACCCTGATCTTCTGGCAGGAAAGATCTACACCTAGCATTCTCGGACAAGGGCTAAAAATCTCGGAGGGCCCGTGTGCAAGTTGCGCACGTTAAATATAACTTGGTAATCTAAAATCGATAAGAGTAGGCTTCGGCCGCCACCCGGGCAAAATTAAAAAATGTCCTACCAACTTAAAAATATTAGGTGTGTCCAGCGCGCTCAAAAGACCTTATGCAGTTGCGAGCGCCGTAAAAACACTTACAAAAACCAAAAAAACATGAATTAGGCATTTTCTTATTGGGAATTGCTCGTCGACTCTCCTCATTTATGTGTGAACACCGAATTAGTGCTGGGGAAAACAGGTCGACGCAACAATGGCTATTTAGTGCTTCAAAAAAAACAAACCCCACTCTTTCGAAGAAATATTGGTTATTTAGAGCTGAAAAACTACTTCGTCAAAAAAGCGGCAGTTTAGAAGAAAACACGAATGCAAGACAATGATAACACAAAAATATACAACACAGAAAATAACACACAAGACAATGATGACACACATAATATATGCAATACACACGGGTATTACGCAAACAACATCGATGACAAATACATGCAACACACACACACACACACACACACACACAC
>NW_004798845.1:62334-64840 GCF_000002075.1 Aplysia californica | reverse complement strand
TGGGGGTGTGGAGGGTGGCTTTGATTCCCGTACGGTACACTGTTTGTTTCTCTGGCCAAAAAGCCATTGTCCACCACAGCCTGGTTCTAGCAAGATGGACAACTGGGATATTGTCCAATCAGATTTTCCCTGACAACTTGAAGCTTCAGACTGCTTATATTGCTTCAACTCATTGTCTTCTCTCTTGTTTATTTTTATAAGTGTTTTACGGCACTTGCAACATTGTCTTTTCTCTGATAGAAGGAAAATACTGAAGCTCCTTTGTGCTTGAAGAGAATTATGATGAATGTTTTCTGTGTCATTATGAAAACTTTAAAAATAATTAACTCAATTTGAGAGGGGGTTTTTTTGTTGAAGATGAACTCTAGATACGTTATAGCTGAAGCCAAGTGGAATGTCCTTTAAGCTGTAAAAAATGTCACAAACATGACATTAGCATAATTGTGTATCTTTGTCTGTCAGAAAATATTGCCAAGTGTAACATTCTCAGTGTTTACTTCTCTTGAAGTGCACCACAGAATAAAGTTACTGAAACGTTATTTTAAGAACTATCTACACGTATTTGTTTTACATAATTTTTTCAACTTCCCTTTTCTCCAGCTAGATTCCGCTCTGTGAAGAGCTAGAAATATGTTGAATTTGTTGGTTGTTGGTGTTTTGGAAGAGTGTAACTTCGCCATAGATATTGCCCATCCCTCTATTTGAAATGGATTGCTGAGGTTGCTGTGTTGTTTGTTGTTGCAGCGTGCGAAGGTTCTGGGGAGCTGGCTCCAGACACGGAGAAAGGTCAGCACGAGGACGCGGCCGTGGAGAGAGAGCAGAAGGCGTGTGAGTCGGACTACGCGGAGATAGGGGAGCCTCACCTGCCTCGCTATACCGACATATTCAAGGAGGGATCAGGAGAGGATCCGTTTCACAACGCTAGTGCGCCACCTCTATACTCGGAGATTCCCCCTCGGCTGTACGCCAACACGACAGCTGTGCAATCGGCGTCCACTCGTCCGGCAAACAAAGAGAGTAGCTGTGACGTTCACATTGT
The DNA here is from genome assembly GCF_000002075.1 of Aplysia californica. NCBI lineage: Eukaryota > Metazoa > Mollusca > Gastropoda > Aplysiida > Aplysiidae > Aplysia > Aplysia californica. Next base: position 63,801 of record NW_004798845.1, on the reverse strand, counting down.
GTCAGACTCTGTGCCAGAGAACGGGGCGCCCCCAGGAGCTAGGACCTCTGAGAGCAACACGAACCCAAAACTTTCTCAGACAGAAGAGAAAAAGTACTACAACATGAAAGAAAAGAAAAAGAGGAAGAAAAAGAGTCGTGCGAGTAGCCGTGGTGGGGACGTGCGTGGTGGGGACGTGCGTGGTGGGGACGTGCGGAGAGAGGAGAGAGCTCAAGCATCCGTGTGCAGCAGCTCAAAACCCAACAAACGGAACAGGAGGTCCAGTTCTAGTGTGGACATGGAGCTCATGGTGAAAAGTTCCAGTGCCTCGGAAACATTTGGAAAAACATCAGAGACTTCGTTAACCAATGAAAAACGTCGCTCAGCGCCACCTGGGGTCCTGCCGGTGGCTATCGGGGTCATTCATGCCCGGCCCCCGTGGGTCCCCACCAAATCTCCGTCCTCGACGGGCGGCTGCACCACACAGACTCAGTGCGTCATTCACGAAGCCCCGCCTCTTCCACCTCGCTGCCCGATCAACTCGGCAAACTCCAAGCCAAGGACCCCCCCAGGGCACCCCCCAAGGTCAAACAGTCACCCCCCCGTCCCCCGCAGTCACCCCCCAAGGTCAAGGTCAAGCAGCAGTAGCGTGGCTCTCCCCAGTGTGCCATCTGGCGGAGAGACGTATCAGAACAGCCGGTTCCAGGCAGCAGACCCCAGTGAGGCTCCGACAATTCCCCACGCCGCCGCCGAACTTCCGGCAGCTCCCAGCTGTAGGGGTCATGACTCACCCCGGAGCAGCCCTGACCTCTGTGACACGGAGTGCGCTCACGCTGAGTACTCCAACGCGCCGTGTGAGCAGGACTCACTTCTGCGCACCACGTCATGCCACTCGGGCTGTGGCAGCGAGCATTCCTTCGAGGACTGCAGCCAGTGCTCGTACTACGACAAACTCAAATGTACCACGGGCTCCGAGGGAGACCTGGCAAGTCTGCACACCTACCAGTGTCTCAACGGCAGTAGCCACGACTTGACCTTTGACTCATCTATCTCGGGCCAGTTCCCATCCAAGTCGGAGACGTATGTCAACGGATCTGCTGTGCTGCTGTCTCAGAAGCAGAAGTGACCTTGAAATGTTCACCTGGTAACCTTACGATGCAAGCATACTGTACATACAAACCCAATCTGTTAGCACCGACATCGGACACACGTTCTCCTGGCACATCTGTTTCTCTGCTCACGTATCATTTCATCGACAGATCTGCTTTATTTCTCATGTTGGCAAAGACAGATCTGATACTATAAGTTATTGGTTGTCTTGAACAAAACCCAGCCAAGCTGCTAAAACATTTTCTGTGTCCAACAATTCCAAATACCAACTTTTGAAATAGGAGAATTTGATGGCCAGCATTCTGCTCGGTGCATGAGTGGAAGCTTTCTCAAACAAAACCACTCTATTGGTGTGTGTGTGTGTGTGTGTGTGTGTGT
>NW_004798845.1:61196-62225 GCF_000002075.1 Aplysia californica | reverse complement strand
TGTGTGTGAGTGTATGTGTGTGTGGTGTGTGTGTGAGTGTATGTGTGTGTGTGGTGTGTGTGTGTTTCTCCATCTCCTGTTTTCTCCCTTCGCTCACGTCATCAACAGCGCGACCCGTGCCGAGCTCAATCTGAGAACGCTGCTACATTGTAATATTGAACTACAAGAGTTAGAGAGGATGCAGGTTTGTGAGTACATGTCCACGGCTACATGTACGTTTGGAGACACATATGTTGTAGCTTACGGACTGGACGATTTGTTGTTTTCCTATGTAGAGTGTGATATATGCAGCAATGACGTTCTATCATCTGATATCTGTTGGGTAATTATTTGAAAGGCATATCTTTTGATATATATTGTTGATCAATACATTGTATCATTCATTTTAGATTATTCTGATGATCAAATGATGGCCGTTGGTTATGAAATGAATGGATGATAAATGTGAACTGTGAACTGTCATTTTTTAAAATCTTTCTCAACAAGAAGAAGGGTTTTTCTGCAAAAATAGGATAAATCCATCTTTGAAATTTGTGTGAGAAATGGATTTTCACAGTTTACATCTTCAGTGCTCTTTGCATTGATGGGAATCAATTGTATGTTTTTGTTTGTGTGTCCTGTTTAATGTCAAGTATTGAAACTACTCGAATGTTTTTCTAAAAACATGATTTTATTACAAGCTGTATACATTTTTTACGTTTCTTTTTGTAAATGTCAGAAACTGTTTGATCTCCTTCCAAAACGAAGTTATCCAAAGGTTACATGTATAATAAACAAAGTTTTTTTTCCTTTAGTTATTCCTATTTTTTTATTACATTTTTATCTCGGTAATTTCTGACGGTATTTAGCGGAGACATGTGCTGTTTTCTGGGTATATCCTCAAGTCACGATTTCCCACATTGAACTTTAGAAAGAAAATTTGACTTCAAACGTGAATGAATCTTTGAGCTTCGTATGTGTGTGTGTGTGTGTGTGTGTGTGTGTGTGTAGGTGTGTGTGTGTGTGTGTGTGTGTATGTGTGTGTGTGTA
>NW_004798845.1:52184-60139 GCF_000002075.1 Aplysia californica | reverse complement strand
GTGCCTGGCTATAATTTGGGCTTCGCGATAAAACAATGTCGCATAAACTTCGATATCGTGTTTCAAAACTGAATCAAAACTTCTGATTTTCGCCTTTCGGTGGAAACGCTTGACCCGGAAGTGAACTTTATATTATGACCTTTATTTTAACATGGATATGTGGATTGGAATAGAAACCAAGCTAAAATTGAACGTCAGTTCTCGAGCCGCCGGGGTCGGCTTAGCGTACTGACGACACTCTAGCCGCGCCGCCTCCCACGGCTCGGCGTAGCGAATGAGTTAAAATCTACATATTTTTTAATTAGTTATTTTTGCAGCATGTTAAGCTTCACCAGAGGTTAAAAATGTGCCCCAAGGTGGGTTTTTCTCCTGACTTTGTTTTCACGCCCTGTGTTACAAAAACGTGGCATATCTTGAATATATTTGAAAATGTTCAAAACCAGTGATTTCAGGATTGACATTGCGACATGGACATGCCGTTAGAACATGCCGTTATTTCAACATCCAAAATGTCCGACAACTGGGATCTTTGTCCAGGCACACACAAGTACATGTACTATGTACTGGACAGACGGCACAAAGTTTTTCCTTTTGGGTTTATGCAGGGAATCCCTTCTTGTTCTGGGGTAGAGATTTCCTTCTTTGTTTATTCTTTGTTGATGACATTATAGATTCTTTGTTGATGACAGTTGTGAATGAAAAATGAAATAGCTTGCCATTGCTGTAGGAAAGAAAAATGAATAGCCCTGTGTGCCCCTGGTTAACCGCAGGCTTTGTAGAAACTTTGTAGAAACTGTTGGATGAGCTCAAACTTTTCCAGCAAAAACAACAGACAACGTATCTCGACCGTACCCAGCAACTGGACAAGTACGTAGGACTTGTTCATTTTTCTTGCAACAGCAACACGTATGTTTGTGTGCGTGTGTGTGTATGTGTGTGTGTGTGTGTGTGTATGTATATATACCTGCATTATATATGTGCGTGTGTGTGTTTGAGTGTTTATGAATATATGTGTATGCAAGTGATTGTGAGTGTGTGTCTGTAAGTGCATATATATATATATGTGTGTTTGTGTTTCTGTGTGCCAGAGCGTGAGCCATTCTCAAAAAGTTAACTTAAACACCTTGCAACAGTCTAAACAATTTTCAAAATGCTTTTTGAAAAGCTAATGCAATCTAAACCAAAAAAATGTAAAACTATGTTCTAATTGAGGAAAAACAAGTGCAGTAAAAACAACGCTTTGAATGTTTTCTTTGTGTATTAATAGACTACTACTTGAGATTTGTTCTCCGTTCATGTCAAGTATTCAGCAAATTTGGTCGTCATGATTGCGTCTTGCAGACGGCATCGATTCTCTGAAACAGAAAAATAAAGCCTCAAAAACTGCAGCTCTCGGCAATCATAGCCATTTGTGTCACGACGCGGGGAGTCAGGCACTCGTCCATGCCTCACTTTTCTTTATTTTTGGGTTATGAACTTTGGCCCATTTCCTGTAGGTTACCCACAGAGGTTTATACCCAGCCTTTTTTTACTTTGAAAAGCGTAGTTTTAGAAAAACTCCCCTTTCTTTTTGTTTTGATGCGGATGAAGGTAAAAAAACCAACAAACACGTCAGCCATGATCAGCTTTTGAGAAGAACTCATGTATCTGGTATACGCACACACCCACCTACTTATATATATATATGTTTGTTTCCTTTTTATAAACGCCTACAATATCTTTTGATTTGGACTTTAGAAGTTATCAGCTGTAATGTAAGTTATCAGCTGGACAGTGTTATTTTGTTCTTTACAGAGGTTTTCCTCACTCTTGGTGTTGGTCCAACTACATACAAACATCCACGGCCTGAGCAACTACATACAAACATCCACGGCCTGAGTTCACCTGTGGGCTTGTACATTTTGTAGAACACTTTTGATGTCTGTGCTTGTCATTGCTGCAGGAAAATCTAGCCTGTGCTGGCATAGGCTTAGCCGAACGTAGAATTGTCCAAATGTGCAAGTTTGAGCTTCTATAAAGGTATAATTGTCCAAATGTTTCAAGGAATGTGACATCCACTGTGCTGCTGTCTCTATTGCGAGGCTCCTTATCTTTGATGTTGCTCAAACGGAGGCCATACAATCCTGGAGTTGGGGACGACGCCACGTCGTTGTCTTAGCTTTCTGTTCTTTTACTCCCAAGATGCGTTATTTCATCTTTACATTCAGGCTTTTTATACAGGGAAAAAGGAAGAGAAAATACTTTTGCTACATTAGTCAGGGAGATAGGAAGAGAAAATACTTTTGCTACATTAGTCAGGGAAATAGAAAGAGAAAATACTTTTGCTACACTAGTCAGGCTATTTTAAAGGCTACAACCGAGGTGGTAAATATAGCGCCTCGGCTACAACTCATTTCAACAAAATTTTTCTTTGATTTAAAGAAGAAAAAAAAAACAACCTCTGATATATATGTACGAGATTCGAGCACAGCTTCCCTAGAACCGTGGGACAAAGACGGGATGGAAGAGGCAGCAGCTACATTGCTAGATAGAGCAAGCACCCTGCTTATCATTTATCATTTCACTCCACACAATGAGAATTCACATTGGTCTTAGATATAGGGCCTATTATGTTTAAAATGAGAAACCATTTCTCCATAACTTTGTGTAGACCATCTAGACCTAAAACGTCCCATTTCTCCATAACTTGGTTTCTATATATAGCGTAGACCATCTTGACCTACTAAAACTAAAACGTTCCATTGTCTAGCTGCTGCGGCTCCTTTCCTCCTTCTCCAGGAAGTTGATAAAAGTCGATGAAACCCTGAGGTCAAACAGAAACTACAGGTTGACGTCTGTCTTCTTTGTGAAATTGTCAAGATGTATTTTCATATTGAGTTATTTTGAGTGGACATCGACACACCACAAAAGTCACACGATAAAAGTAGCAAGCATATCTCCCAACTGTCCTGGGCGGTGTTGTACAAAATGTAATAAGCAACATTTGTACAGAAACGATGGTCTGGGTGTTGTACAAAATGTAATAATCAACATTTGTACAGAAACGATGGTCTGAAAACCCAAACATCTAGTACACGTGTTGTTGCTATTCTAATTGGATGAATTGGTTTGAAGAAATTTCTAGTATATAAGTAGCCCATAGTTACGATTGATGGATATCGGCGGTTTCTTTCTGTGCTGATCCAATGTAGATCTAGATTTAGAAGTTGGAATAGGACACGTCATGTTCCTTGATTGTACCCACGAATTTTACCAAGTTGACCTTGTAAACAAATTTTAATAATGAACAAACCTTTTGTAATGTCTGAAGTCGGAGTCTGAAGCAAGTAGCAACCAGAGTCTGAGTAGAGAGCAAACAGCAACCAGAGTCTGAGTAGAGAGCAAACAGCAACCAGAGTCTGAGTAGAGAGCAAACAGCAACCAGAGTCTGAGTAGAGAGCAAACAGCAACCAGAGTCTGAGTAGAGAGCAAACAGCAACCAAAGTCTGAGTAGAGAGCAAACAGCAACCAGAGTCTGAGTAGAGAGCAAACAGCAACCAGAGTCTGAGTAGAGAGCAAACAGCAACCAAAGTCTGAGTAGAAAGCAAACAGCAACCAGAGTCTGAGTAGAGAGCAAACAGCAACCAGAGTCTGAGTAGAGAGCAAACAGCAACCAAAGTCTGAGTAGAGAGCAAACAGCAACCAAAGTCTGAGTAGAGAGCAAACAGCAACCAAAGTCTGAGTAGAGAGCAAACAGCAACCAAAGGCAACCAGTAATTCAGTAGAACCATCCCCTGTCATTATTATCAGAAAGTTCAAAGTAGCTCCGAGCGTCTGTGTGTCCGTGTGTCTGTTCTTCTGCGACTGATTGGTGGCAGAGAGGAGGAGCGCTACAGTTAAGACTTTTGCTCCCTCTCTCTCCCGGGATTTCTCTCCTATAACAGGAACAATGGAGGTTGTCTTCATCATGCATCAGAAAAATTCTGTTATTTATTGGAGGTTCCGTGGAAGTTATAAAATTATCCACAGAGAATATTATGTGAAAAGGTTTCAAGTATTATTTTTGTTTTGTAAATGCAAACTGATGTACAGCTGACAATGCTTGACTGTTTTGTTTGGGAGAATCTTGGTCCCCTCCAACAGTTTTTGTGTTTGTGAGTCTGGATGCTCACGTTGACACAGAACTACACGTCTCGTGAGATTGTGTTTGGGTTGTGTGTACATGGTGTAAAACAAGGCTACATTCTGTGTACATGGTGTGAAACAATGCTACATTCTGTGTACATGGTGTGAAACAATGCTACATTCTGTGTACATGGTGTGAAACAAGGCTACATTCTGGGTACATGGTGTGAAACAATGCTACATTCTGTGTACATGGTGTGAAACAAGGCTACATTCTGTGTACATGGTGTGAAACAATGCTACATTCTGTGTACATGGTGTGAAACAATGCTACATTCTGTGTACATGGTGTGAAACAATGCTACATTCTGTGTACATGGTGTGAAACAAGGCTACATTCTGGGTACATGGTGTGAAACAATGCTACATTCTGGGTACATGGTGTGAAACAAGGCTACATTCTGTGTACATGGTGTGAAACAAGGCTACATTCTGTGTACATGGTGTGAAACAAGGCTACTTTCTGTGTACATGGTGTGAAACAATGCTACATTCTGGGTACATGGTGTGAAACAAGGCTACATTCTGTGTACATGGTGTGAAACAATGCTACATTCTGTGTACATGGTGTGAAACAAGGCTACATTCTGGGTACATGGTGTGAAACAATGCTACATTCTGGGTACATGGTGTGAAACAAGGCTACATTCTGTGTACATGGTGTGAAACAAGGCTACATTCTGTGTACATGGTGTGAAACAAGGCTACATTCTGTGTACATGGTGTGAAACAAGGCTACATTCTGGGTACATGGTGTGAAACAAGGCTACATTCTGTGTACATGGTGTGAAACAATGCTACATTCTGGGTACATGGTGTGAAACAATGCTACATTCTGTGTACATGGTGTGAAACAATGCTACATTCTGGGTACATGGTGTGAAACAATGCTACATTCTGGGTACATGGTGTGAAACAATGCTACATGCTACATGTCAGGGAACTCCCAATCCTTCACGTTTACCTGACCCAGCATTTCTGGCTGACACAGGAACCTGAAGACAGACAATCTGGAGCTCTTCGGTTAAAGTCACAGCAAGAAAATATAATCCTGAAACGTAAGAAAGGATGAGGGGGTAGGACACAAAGTCATTGTGTAACGTAAGCTTTCTTTATGCTGCTGCAGAGAGGGATATCCTTTGACCATCATCCAATTATCGTAGATTGTAGATCTGGCACAACACCACTAGTTACTACTTTGAAGTTACACAACTGTCTCCCGCGGCAAGTGGTGGGGGGAATGAAACTGTCTCCCGCGGCAAGTGGTGGGGGAAATGAAACTGTCTCCCGCGGCAAGTGGTGGGGGAAATGAAACTGTCTCACTGTCTCCCGCGGCAAGTGGTGGGGGAAATGAAACTGTCTCACTGTCTCCCGCGGCAAGTGGTGGGGGAAATGAAATTGTCTCACTGTCTCCCGCGGCAAGTGGTGGTTGCTCTTACTCTTGTATCTCTATGCTGCGAGCTCATTGACATGGCAGGACTTCTGAACTTGTCCAGTGTTCCTTGAAAATTTCTCAAAATAACGTTCAAGTTTGAAAATGTACCGTTGTGGATTCGATCGATGGTCATCAAGATACACGCTGAGATGATTCCGTGGTGTGTACCTGTGGCTCGGATGTACGAGGTTGATCAGAATCATGTACCATGTACGAGGTTGGTCAGAATCATGTACCATGTACGAGGTTGGTCAGAATCATGTACCATGTACGAGGTTGATCAGAATCATGTACCATGTACGAGGTTGGTCAGAATCATGTACCATGTACGAGGTTGATCAGAATCATGTACCATGTACGAGGTTGATCAGAATCATGTACCATGTACGAGGTTGATCAGAATCATGTACCATGTACGAGGTTGATCAGAATCATGTACCATGTACGAGGTTGGTCAGAATCATGTACCATTGGTGGTTGGCATGATCAGGCTGACGTGTCCAAAGGGGCATTAGTCGAGGTTTGTGCTGACATGTACATTAAGTGAACTGCTCTTAGTTTTCTCTTCTTCTGTTGCTCACATGTCCTTCTCCACAAGACATTCTCTGCTGTTTTGGGCTAGTGCAAACAAATTGACTACATGTACTAGAAAGATTGAAAGATTTAAACTTATTTTTAAAGTTTTATTCAAATACGGCTTAATATTTGGTTCCAATAATCCAGAGCCGGCCTGGCTCCTCCTGACATTCCTTACATAAACATGACATTTTGTCAGCATGCCTCACATGTGTCAGTGAAACACCACGTCCTAAACACGTCAAAATTAGGCCAAAATTTTCAAAGTGATTGAGAAGATTTTTTCATGGCCCGAGTCAGAAAAGGTCGTGAAATTATCAAGTTTTCTCTCAATTTCCTGAAAATGATTTTTGTAAAGTAACAGATAAGCAAAGGACACACGCAGCATGCCGATGGTTGGTGGCATGTAGCAGAAGTAAGGAGAAGAAAAAAAGGGGGAGGGGGCAACATTTTTCCCCTTGGATGGTCAAATTCTACTGTTGTGTATAGGCCTATATTGGATGGTCAAATTCTACTGTTGTGTATAGGCCTATATTGGATGGTAAAATTCTACTGTTGTGTATAGGCCTATATTGGATGGTAAAATTCTACTGTTGTGTATAGGCCTATATTGGATGGTCAAATTCTACTGTTGTGTATAGGCCTATATTGGATGGTCAAATTCTACTGTTGTGTATAGGCCTATATTGGATGGTAAAATTCTACTGTTGTGTATAGGCCTATAGACAATTTATTGTGCGAGGATTTTTTTCATTAATTTTAATGTCTTGTGAACAAAATCTGGTCAAGGATGAAGATGAGATGGTAGGGCCTACTGAATTTGTTTGAAAATCTTCAAACACGTAAGCCTATTTGAAATATCTTATATTATATCTATTGTTGTTTTCAGAAATGAATTTACGGTACAAACTGTCGGGTTTTTTCCTGTTCAATTTCATGACATATACGCCATGGTTACAAATATCATAATTCTATATTTCATCTAGATCTGTAGAGCAACAGGGTGTGGAAGTTTTTGCACGTTTTGTTCACACGTGTGGGTGTCTTTTTGCTTGCTTCATGGTGCATTTGTTTTTGAGCGGATGTGTGTGTGTGTTTGTATGTTTATGTGTGTGTATGTGTGTCTGTATACGTGTGTGTATGTGTGTGTGTGTATGTGTGTGTATGTGTGCGCACATTAGATCGGAGTTCTGGTGAGGTTATGTTGAAGTACAGTGAGACGGTGAATTGTTTTATGACTGGAGAGAAGAAAGGAATTCTTGAAAAGACATACAGACTTTGAGACGTAAGTACCAGGCTTTTACATTTACTACATGGATTTACTCTATTTTATTTTGTTTGACAAATTGCAAAGCTTGGATGATGATTCTATAATGTATATATATATGAATAGATCCATGTTACAACAAACTGTTTTATAATTGATTTGTTCCAAAGTATCAATTCTGAATCTTTTGCTGTGACCAATGACTGAAATAAAGGTCTCATTTCTATGCCAGTCCATGCAGTCATTTGGTTTCTTTCTGGAGTGAGTGGATGACTGTATCATGTTAATTTACCACAGCCTATAGACTGCTTCATCTCAGGTTTGTGTGTGGGTGTGGGTGTGTTTGTGTGTGGGTGAATGTGTGTGTGTGTGTGTGTGTGTGTGAGTGAATGTGTGGTTGTGTGCGTGTGTGGGTGAATGTGTGGTTGTGTGCGTGTGTGGGTGAATGTGTGGTTGTGTGCGTGTGTGAGTGAATGTGTGCGTGTGTGGGTGAATGTGTGGTTGTGTGCGTGT
>NW_004798845.1:43427-49337 GCF_000002075.1 Aplysia californica | reverse complement strand
CCCAGTAAGGAACTAGGACCAGCAGTCAGCCCCCACTCACACTCACAGAACTGAGATGAGGAACTGTACAGACAACAACAACTACCGCCTATCTAGCTACATCTAGCATCTGCGTTTGTTGCGACGCGACCCGAGAATCTCGGCCACGATTTTTGGCATTTTTGGGCCTGCGATATTTGCATTGTTCGAAGGGGGAAAAACCCCCGCCGCCGGGGACTTAAAAAAAAAAAGGAAGTTCCAATGTGTTCTTTTTCTATTTTCCATATTTGTATAGATCTAGCGCACGTCGTTTCATTTGATGTTGTTCCTACCTTTTTAGAAATATAAATGTGTTAATTAATAATAGTGTTATGTTAGAGCCGGTCTCCACCAAAACCCAACACTGACACGCCCCTTGTGTGTGATTTCATAATGTACATGAAACATCCTGTACGTTGTCTTGAATTACACACACTTAGGGTTAAAACGGCCAATCTTTGGACAGATGGACACTCGCCCTTATTTGTCAATTTTTGTGGTTGTTTATGTGCTGTTCTAATTTTTTTTCATTCGGTTGTGAAACCTTGGCAACTTTATCCATTTTTGGCGGCAACTTTTGGACAAAAAAATTGTTAGACTATTAGATTGCTTATTATCAATATATAGAAGGGCAGCAATAAATCCTGGATTGTTGGTCCCTATATTACCTTGATTAAGTTGAATTATGTCCCTGTAATTGTACTTTATTTTATCTACCCTCACAACAAAGATTGTCTGATCTTAGTGATCTTTACTCGCTCCTCCTTCCTGTTTTAACCACACGTGCTCATGCTCATTATGATTCCGTCTTGTCAGTGAAGCCAGAGAGGACAGACGTCATGTCATTTTCTTATATGTTCAATAAATCAACCTTCTTCATCAACAAACAGAGTCTTTACTTTTGCCTTCTTCATTACAACAATGGCAGCCAACCCCAGTGCAACAAAAATGGCAACAAACACAGATGCTAGAGCTATGACAAGATTTTCTCTGACAGTTTGAAAAGCTTTCAAAAAGCAACGCCCCTGGCACTTTTATGACAGGTGAAGGTCATTTCCTTGAAGTGATCGATCTTGATCAATCTAAACAACATTAAAATATGTGTAGGCCTAAAACCACTTTGAGTTCAGTTACTCTAAAATGATCGCACAAAAAGGAATCAGTATTTTTATGCAAATTTATTTGTGTACAATGAACAGTAAGTAATCACAACAGAAAGCACAGTCACAGTCGCAGCGTCCAACAGCTGAGGTGGCAGTCCACGCCAGCGCTGCTCTCTCATCCCCACCGATTCACCCGATCCAACAACGTTCTCTCCCAGACCTCACAGTTTACCTGGAGACAAAACAAAGAACCAGATACAGTCAGTCAAAGTACAATATACACAAACTATGAGAGAAGCAGATACAGTCAGTCAAAGTACAATATACACAAACTATGAGAGAAGCAGATACAGTCAGTCAAAGTACAATATACACAAACTATGAGAGAAGCAGATACAGTCAGTCAAAGTACAATATACACAAACTATGAGAGAAGCAGATACAGTCAGTCAAAGTACAATATACACAAACTATGAGAGAAGCAGATACAGTCAGTCAAAGTAGCCTACAATATACACAAACTATGAGAGAAGCAGATACAGTCAGTCAAAGTACAATATACACAAACTATGAGAGAAGCAGATACAGTCAGTCAAAGTACAATATACACAAACTATGAGAGAAGCAGATACAGTCAGTCAAAGTACAATATACACAAACTATGAGAGAAGCAGATACAGTCAGTCAAAGTACAATATAAGTACACAAACTATGAGAGACGCCCCACACTGCCCTCCCACCAAACTCTCAGACCGTGCACATTTGTTACATCATAGCTATTGGATTATCGAGAAGCCTGCCGTCACCTCCCCCACCACAAGCCTGCCGTCACCTCCCCCACCACAAAGCGACATCAACAAGTTCACTTCACTGTTCAGAATCTACCTCACAAAGTGGACACCAACAGTCCAACATGCACACACAGAAAAATCTTTTGTTTTCTACACATTTTACTTTGTGCACGTTTTAAGGAATACCAAAAAAAAATTTTTTTTTAAAACCTGTCCATGTAAGAAAAAAGTCCACACCTGAAAAAGGATTTAATGCAAAATAGATTGGCATTCTTTCAAGGGGAGGTAAAAAATGTAGATAAATGAGAGAGCTCATGTACAGACTCGCACACCTTTGTCGTCTACACAGGGTTGGGTACCGATTTAAATCAGTTGATTTTTTAAAATTTACATCAACTTGATTTTTAAAATAAAAATCAGTGATTTAAATCACTTTTTTTTAAATTTATTTTTATTCAGTTTTTAACATATTTCAACATTCAGAATTCCTTTCCTTGATTTCATAAAACAGATATAAGGTTTAGTAGACTAGATCTAATATAATCATGCTTAAAAGTCTGCTTTCCCCCCTGTCACTGTAAAATAATACAGTACAGTATTCAATTTACTTTTTTTTTCCATAATTGAAATCAGAGCTGGGTTGATTTAAATCAGTTGATTTTTTAAATTTTAATCAACTTGATTTTAAAAATAAAAATCAGTAATTTAAATCACTTTTTAAAAAATGTATTCAGTTTTTACATATTTAAACATTCAGAATTCCTTTCCTTAGTTTTATTAAACAGATATAAGGTTTAGTAGACTAATATAATCATGCTTAAAAGTCTGCTTTCCCCCCTGTCACTGTAAAATAATGCAGTACTCAAAGTACTTATTTTTTCATAAATTGAAATCACGGTTGGGCTGATTTAAATCAGTTGATTTTTTAAAATTTATATCAACTTGATTTTAAAAATAAAACTCAGTGATTTAAATCACTTTTTAAAATATGTATTCTGTTTTTACATCTTTAAAACATTCAGAATTCCTTTCCTTGGTTTTATAAAACAGATACAAGGTTTAGTAGACTAATATAATCATGCTTAAAGGTCTGCTTTCCCCCGTCACTGTAAAATAATACAGTTCTCAATTTACTTTTTTTTTCATAATTGAAATTAGCATTTTCTTTTTCTTTTTATACAAACACAAGCGCGTGCTCACACACACACTGTAATAAAATGCAAGTTTATCTATGCATAATTCCCCCCCCCCCCCCCCCCTTCCTTTTAGACTGACATTTTCTTCATTTTTTGTCTGTAGCCATAATTCACTGATATAGCAGATTAAGGCTTTCTTTTGCAGTTGCTTAAATTAATCATTAGTTAAAATAAAGACAATACCTTATGCACTAAAAGAACATACTTTTAGCCACAAAAAATCCCAAACTGTGTCGACATTTTTTTGTAAAATCAAAAAAATCCGATTTAAATTTTAAAAATCTGATTTAAATTAAAAAATTGATTTTTTAAATTTTTATTTAAAAAATCAAAAAAATCACCAACCCTGCGTCTACATCATCTATACAAGTACTGTTTGCCCAACAAGTTATGTTGCTGTGTAGAGCCTAGCATATATTTATATATATATATACATATTTATATACGGCAACGTTTGATTCCACAGTCCAGTGCGCAAATCATGACGTAGATCTAGGCTATGTCAAGACTAGTTTACCATTGTAATAATGACCAGTGCACAAATCATGACATAGATCTAGGCTATGTCAAGACTAGTTTACCATTGTAATAATGACCAGTGCACAAATCATGACGTAGATCTAGGCTATGTCAAGACTAGCTTACCATTGTAATAATGACCAGTAGTCAGGGAAAAAATATACCGTTCTACACAACGAGCACCGTACAAGATAAATAAACACTAGCTAAGCCAATAATGATTCACGATGCAGGTGCTATGGATGGTTTCCAGGAAGAGATGAAGGATGTTGCGGGAGAAAAATGAGTGAAGCCACATCAGCAGAGGCTGTTCACCCAGCAAGCAGGTCCACATCAGCAGAGGCTGTTCACCCAGCAAGCAGGTCCACATCAGCAGAGGCTGTTCACCCAGCAAGCAGGTCCGGTGTATCTGAGCTAGCTCTGTCATGTATTTGTTCAATCGGAATACCAGTTTCACTGTACCAGTTGTGGGTTTTTTTTACCTCTGACACTTGAAGGGTTGAAAAAAAAACAAAAAAACAAACTCCACAACATCAGTCACAAGGGTTGTTTTACAAGAAAGTAGAACTTACACTTGTGCACAGATTCATCCGATGAAGTTCATGACCACTAAATGTAGAATGATGTGGGCAAAAACGAAGTCAGCAAACGATCTCTCTGGGCTGATGCCGCTGAATTCGCTTTTGTTTTGGGGGTTGCTCTGCAGCCTCAGGCACACTGGAAAAAAAAAAAGAAAACAGAGAAAATTCATTGAAAAAGCAGTTTCATTTTGGACATTTCTTTGTGGTTTAAACTAGCCCAAGTAGTAGCCCCACACACTATCCTCTGACACAGAACAAAGCAGGAACTGGGATTGGAACAAGAGATCCTCTGACACAGAACAAAGCAGGAACTGGGATTGGAACAAGAGATCCTCTGACACAGAACAAAGCAGGAACTGGGATTGGAACAAGAGATCCTCTGACACAGAACAAAGCAGGAACTGGGATTGGAACAAGAGCGGGAATCTCAGCAGTATGGGACCTAGACAAAGGTGTAGACAGTGTAGCCTGCATGCACAGCACATTCCTGGAAGCACAAAAAGCTCAACTTCTATTTCAATGAGATGCAAGAACAGCAGACTACCATCATGTAACATGGCAACACACACACTACCAAAACAGAGAGTGAGGCGCTGGAAAGATCAAGAGTTCCCACAGTTGTTTTACTGCCTGCATTGTGACAAACGACTCATATACATGTATATATATCTCTCTGACACGACCAAGACACCGAGCAGCTGCAGTAAGGAACACAGGAGAAAGGAGTATAAAACACACACAAATACCAAAAAAATACTTCTATTTTTACACTAGAATTAAAGAAAGTCTGAAGACATTAACCACAACACTCTAACTCTAAACACTGTTAAGAACCTGCAAACAAGACTGTTGGACATCACAGCCAAAGGATGACCAAGCCAAGATCAGTCGGTTTTTTTAAAAGATGAAAGAGCAATCAAATCAATGACAGTCTACAATCTACAGGTATAAAACACGCACAATTGAAGAAAGCAGATCATTAGTGACCCTTTGTCAGGTCACAGACTGTCCTAAGACTCAGACAGCTGACCAGTAGTAAAAATGTTCACATCTGACCCTCCCTAAAAACTGGACATGTGTAATGTCAAATAAAAAATATACATTATATAAATTCTATTTTGATATTATCTAATTAATTTACATATTATATAAAACCATACAAATATTGCAAATAATAAGCCTGCCGTTTTTAATAGGTCATTACAATAATGAATAAGTTGGTATGACTGGAGGAAACAGATTTCAAGACAAAAATTTTAATTTGGATTTCATTTATTGCAGTTCCGATTGGGGTTCTTCAACGGACAAAAAAATTTTTTTTTTTAAAACAGAGAGCTCTGATGTTATTGGAGCACTTTTACTTTTAGCGGGCTGGTAACTATGACCAGCAGTTTTTTAGTCATATATAATATATATAGCTACATGAATGAATCCATCATTACCGTTTTTGCCAACAAATAAATCACAAAGAATACACCGAGTTCTCCTGCTGGTGCAACCTTCACAGTGACAACCCCTACATCATGTTAAAAGTTGGGAAATTTGTTCACCACTCTGGACACTACAAAAAAGAAAAATCCACGAAAGCCAAAGAGTCAGATGTACCATTTTTAAAGTCTAAGCGACCGTTCACAACAGATGGCACCGAACATTTGGCCAAAACCTCCACTAAAACTAAACTAAAAAATGACCCCCCTCCCCC
>NW_004798845.1:29809-41140 GCF_000002075.1 Aplysia californica | reverse complement strand
AAACTCTCGCATTAAATAGGCAAAAAATCACGAGACCGGAAGCCGAAAACCGTTCGGAGAAATAAAGATCGGCACTATTTCTCCGAACGTTCGGAGAAATAGTCACTTCGAATTTATAATTTGATGTCTCATTTTTTTTCTCAACGATTCAATATCATTGACATTAGGCTAGGCTTGATATTTTCTTGAAAACAATTTGCGATGGTTTTATAGTGCATTCAGAAAAAAACCCACGACAGATTTAGGCCTTAGAGATCTAGAATCTAGAATCTTGACATGGTGACATGTGCACCCTGCCTGCGCACGTTTGGCAAGCATTGGTGGGGTTCTGTACAGAGGGAACCTGCCTTCTTGTATGTTCCAGTTCATTGATGCATCGACACATTCCCAGTAAACAAATTACAAACAATTACAATGAAATTATTAATTATTACTCACCCCCTAAGACAAATGATCCAACAGTTGAGATGAAGCCTGACAAGAAAGAGTTGAATGGAAAGGTGCCCACCAGACAGCAGTATACGAATTGGAAAACACCCGTAAAGAACACGTATACCAGGTAAGCATCCACTATCTTCAGCTTTTTTGGAGTGGACTGCATGTACTCATCGTAAAATTTTACGAGAACATTGGATAATTTTTCGGGCATTTTGCTGGATGTGTGGTGAAGAGTTTGCCGCAAGCCGGTGTATAGGTTCAGTCACTCTGTACGTGGCAGTCGACCATAACACAAGAGAGCAAGATATAGTGGATGGCCAGATTTTACTGCTGTATCCAGCAGTTTCCAAGTTTTCTCACGCAACAAATTCAGATTAGGTGAAAAGTAAAAGCAAATGAAACTCTTGGTGATTCAACTTGTATTGGTTGAAAACCAAATTTTGTCATCAAAACTAGGCTAGATCTATATGGAATTATCTAATACTGAATATTATGATAAAATTCACAAGGAAAAGTGAGAAATTTAATTGCCATGATTTGTCAAATGTGTCAGCTGGTCTTTCTCTTCGAAAAACAATGATGATAAAAGAGCAAATGTTTGCTAGGCTTAGAGCAATAATAGTCTTATAAAGCTATCGATGTGAAATATATAGCCTAGATCTATATATATATATATATATATATATATATATATATATATATATACAATATATATGTACTTTAATATTATTATTTTTATAAGCGCTGGGTCTCTGACAAACAACAGGCAGGAGCACTAAATCTGGAAAACCGTAAGTGGAAACTTCCATTATTGGCTTGACGCGCAACCACGTGACTGCCTCTGGTGTACGAGCTGATCACGTGACGTAAAATTTCGCCATCTTGACCGTTCACGAAGGCAGCGGTCTTTTGAACTTATGACGTATTGATTGAAATGACACCTTGTATCTGTCATCTACCTAATGAGTCGTTCCATGGTAATGTAAAAAATATCTCATTCTTGTATATTTATGTATTCATCCTGCCTATCAATGTATTTGTGGGACGTTTTTCATGTATTTTCAACGCTGTATGTCAAGCCTCATATCGTCACCACGCACAGACGTTGCATAGTAACAGTTTACTTTCTGCATCAAGATAGATAATCTTGATCTTAATTTTACATAGAATCCACATTTTGTACAATTGAAGTAGATTATAGATCTATGTGGTATATATTTGAATTTGTTATAAATTTTTTTGGCCGTGCACCTTTCTTATTCCTTCTGTAGATGGACTGGTTCTTCTGCATGGCATGGCATGATTGGACGATTGGTGAGGCAATTTTTGTTCCAGTTTCCAGTTCAGGTGCCAGACCTTGGTCGCTTGGAGACTTGGTGGATGGAATACATTGCCAATACTACCAGAAACTTTATTTATTTCTGTAGTTTGATCCTTCTTCTTCTTCATGTACTGCTACCAGTGTTAGTCTGGGTCAAGCTTTGCCTTTTACACTTTCTCAAGATGATAAGAAGCGGAGCAATATCTCTGACCCCCCTCCATAATTTTTCTACACAAAAGTTCTCCCCACTCAGTGTGGGGGGGGGGGGGTATGATATAATGTGTCACGGCATGCTGAATGTGGGCACTTGTCAACTTTTGGGCTCGTGGAGATATTGGTATCATTTAGTTTGCTCATTTGTCTTGCTTTTGATTTTTTAAAAATATATATCCCATCACTTAAATAGAAGGCTGTCGTTATTCTAACCCTGGATGAGAATAGTATATTTTGTCCATTTTATTCTCACCCCATGGGACAATTTTGGTTAGAATTGCAAACATAAATACACTTTATTACACCAATACAGAACAGTTTCACAAACATGGTGTCTTGCTCAGTGACCACCAATCCAAACCCCGTGCAACCGACACTTGGGTGACCTACTTTGAGTCTGAACTTACTGCTCACTCAGCTGCTCGAGTCCCCAGTTGGACTGGATTTATTTAAATGTATGCGATAAGTTTTTATGTAATTCAGCCATTTATTTTTAATGACATCCCTGTATTTGTGTGGGGTTTTATTGTGATAGAAGTTTTGCTTTTCTCTTTCTGTTTTCACTACAAACAAAATAAAATGTCTTCAAGAAATGAGCTCTTCCACCCTTTGCTTATTATCTCAACAAAAGCTATGGTCCGTGGTCTTTAAGTTGGAGACAAGATAATTTTGCAGCCTCAGACTTTTCCAACCTTGATAGAAGTAATGAAGGAGTTGAGACCCAGCAGGTAATAAAGTACTTCCATAGATGTTTACTGAAGGTAAAAAGTGGGTAAAATGCTGATGGTTCATTTTGAAATATTTTAAACTTAAAATAATACTTTTTTTGTTTTATTTATTTATTGTGGTGAATTTGCTATCTTCTGGTTTTGTCTGACTTCCACAGAATGTCGTGTTCCTTAGGTTCCAGAATGACGCACATTCACCAAGACCAGTCTTGTCATCCGGACTTGAACTATGACCTCAACAGTGCTAAAGACTCTGTGATGAGCGCCAC
Source organism: Aplysia californica (assembly GCF_000002075.1). Taxonomy (NCBI): domain Eukaryota; kingdom Metazoa; phylum Mollusca; class Gastropoda; order Aplysiida; family Aplysiidae; genus Aplysia; species Aplysia californica. The sequence goes on along the minus strand of NW_004798845.1, from coordinate 38,171 downwards.
CGGTCAGAGTCATGATTTACACACCATGGAGGTAGACTTTGTGTCCAGAGATGCCCTGTGTTGTGGCGAGTTGCATGATGCTGAGACCACCGAGGAGACCGTCACTTCGGAGCTCAGTCGTGGTGAGTGTGGGGATTTAACCGATGGACACGGCAAACCTGTTGTGATGGAAATGGAACAGAGTCGTGAAAATGTCATCGTTGTTCAGGGTGGAAATGATCTGGTCCTAGAAGGTGCTGATTCGTCTTTATTGAAGTGTGTAAAGTCGTTACTAGCTGGCGGCGGAGGGAACTCGTTAATGATAGTGACCAAAGACGGAGTACACAAAGAAGTGAGCTTATCGTCTGACGTGCATATAAATGAAATTTTGCCAGCAATGGAGTCAAAGGAACTTTTATCCTACCCAGTGAACTTACCTTCCTCACAAGATCCTCATGTTGTCGTCCCCTCCACGTCCTTGACCTCACCTGTTATCTCCACCGTGCCCAGTGCCCGTACAGCACCTGTCCCGTCCAGCGCAGTTCTTGAATCAAAAGGTCACACCAACAAATCATCAAGTCAATCTTTTCAACACAACAAACAAATCAAAACCACCACCCAGCCTGTAATGAACTCTCCAGAAAGAAGCATCTCCACGCGATCATCAGCCGCTGCCTCCAGTGTTGTACCGACGGCTGCCCATGGGGTGGGGAAAAGCCACAAGAATCTCCAAGCTAGTCCAGCAGTCCCTCAGACAGGAAGTGCACTAAGTGAGCCGACGGTGAAGACGTCAGGCCTAGACACTCACCGGTCTCCCGCTGCCCAGCAGCTCCTCACCATTGCCAAGAAAATGATGGAGGAGAAAGCTCTAGTGAAACCGTTGTCCTCTGTGGAAGAAACGGGAGAATCTTCATCTTCTCTCGGTGCCTCTGATGTGAAATCCACTTCGTGTTCTGATTCCATCATCACCATGTATCTGTCTTCCCCTGATGAATTAAAGGATAAGCTGGAGAAACTCAAGACAAATTCTCCCGTGATTGTCATGCAAGCCGGTGAAGACTTGTTGGTGGGTAAGAAGGAAGTCTTGGACAAGGATCATTGTTCTGACAATTCTGAGGAAACAGTTCCGTCGGGGAAGCAGTCCAGCGGTAACAGCAGCTCAGAGAGTCTTGTGGCAGCTCTGTCGTCGCTGTCGTCCAGCCCGGTGGTGTACCGCTGCGTGGAGTGTGGCTACTCCAGCCACAACAAGCACTACTACAAGCAGCACGTGGATCTGGTGCACAACGCCGACCGCCCCTACAAGTGCCCGCACTGCGACTACGCCGGGAAACGAAGACATGCCTTGTTGGAGCACATGGTTGTCCACTCGAACCAGAGGCCGTTCACCTGTGACCACTGCAACGCCAGCTTCAGGAAGAAGGTAAGGACAGTTGTCTTTCTTGTTATGCTCAAGCGATTTTAAAAAAAAATTATCTTCAGCTTAGTTCATGGCATTATAGTATTTATCAGGAATGAGCAGTAAATTCAATTCCTTAATAAGTAGTAAAAAGTGTAGACTATGGCCGTGTACTTTTCTTCCAGCCGTAGAGCTCTATGAAAGTTACAATTTGTCAGCCTTTTTTCTGTGATGCCGTTTAAAGCCCATGTTCCTTTTGCACAAGTAATGCTGCCTTTAAAAATAGAAGGTTGTTTCACGTCAAAGTAAAATGGGCAATTCTCATTATTAATTATATCGGAATCTATTTCCTGTCTGGTTGAACTAGCAGGTGGGAAGTTCATCCTTGTCCCACGGGGAATAGATTTCATCATTCCTCTTTTTCATCCTTTCTACAATACAATACAGTAAGAAGTATAGTATACTCTTTTCCTGTAGAAATAGTTCACCTATTATGTGACCGGTATAGAAATTAATTAGAAAAAGGTCCTGTTTTATTTTGTTTCTTTTGAAAAGAAGTGTTTTATAAATCATAAATTTCATATTTCTAGTGCACGGCTGCTTCCAAAGATTCTAGTACTTTGACCTCATTCAGTTCTTTTCTGTGGATGCTCAGCTCATTTTTCCTTTCAGTTAGTGGATCATCGTTTGTCTTTATACTCAAAAGTTGTTACGTCCACAAGGGGAGATAAATCCATTATTACATGTATTGCTCATAACATCTAAATAAGAAGAATGAGTTTCTGGGTTTTTTAAAATTTCCAGCCTTGACTTTAGCTCTTAAGTTTTATCGATCTGCTCCCTGATTTACAAAAAAAACCTAAATCTTTCCAGTACATAGTACATGTGTCAAGAAATGGAACATCAAGTGTGTTGCAGCTCTACGAATGACTTCCAACCTATGATTTCTTTATTATTGTATCGTGGCAAAACATTCTGTCATGACAGGGAAAAAAAGGACAACTTTTTGGATAATGATATGAACTTCTCTCTGTAATTGTTGCTTATTTTGGTCTCGCTGTTCTCGTGTTTTTTTTATGTTCTTGTTTTGGTTGTCCTCCATTTTGGTACATTGATCAAATTCTGAACAGCGAACACTGGATGACAAAAGTGTTCTTGTTGCCTTGTAAGAAATATATCTACCAAACCTTGATGAATAGAACATCTTGGACAGTACAGATGGAAGAAGAGGAAAGGATTGAATTCAAAAATTGTTGTCGTTCTTCTTGTCCTTCTTGCTGTATTTTTTCTCTCTTCCATGTACTGATCTGGATGGTGGACCAAATATTCCGGGGGTTTTTTATGTATACCCCTGAACCTCTTCTAAAGGCAACTTTTCAAGACAGTTGCCTGTAGAAACAATTTCTTCCCACTTCCTCACCATGATCTATTGGTCTCTCCCCCCAGGGTCATCTGACAAATCACGTGAAGCTTCACACAAGCCAGCGCTTGGTCCACTGCGGAGTTTGTAACATCCAGCTGCCGGACTCGGAGGCCTTTGAGGCTCACCTCCGCAAGATCCACAACACAGACAAGCTGTACAAGTGTAAGCTGTGCGACCACACCGTGGTGGACCGGGAGGCCATGCTGAACCACCTGCAGTCTCACAACCAAGCCATCGTCTACTCTTGCCCCAAATGCCCGAATTTGTATAATGATGAGGAAAGTCTTGTAGCTCACATGAAATCTTGTCATGAATTTGTGTTTGTTGACGGCTCTTCCTCTGTGAAAGCAGCGTCCACGGCCGATGTCAACGTTGTACAGCCAGAAGGGGTTGTTGCAGAAAGCCAGCCTGCCAACATCATGTGTTCTGAGTGTGGTTTTGTGTGTTCTAAAGCTGCGGCTATGAAGAAACATATGTGGGTGCATATCAAGAAGGAGTCCGGTGGTGCCTCGGGGCCCCCAGACAAACAGGCAAGCGGTCCGGCAGAGTGTGGGGCCACGTTAGGCGTTCTCAAAATGAACGTTAACAAAGGTCAAAAGTCGTTGCCTGAGAACGTGACCTACCAGTGCTCCAGCTGCTCCTTCTCTTCTAGTGACAATTCTGTGTTCATCAAGCACATGCTTGCTCATAAAACTCAGAACAAGCAGCAAAATATCACCCTTGCAGCATTAGTGAAGAACCCAAGAAGTGTGGCGGGCTTTGAGAACGTGAGACGGCCGACGACTTCAAATCCTTCAATCCAGCAGGAGCAGCCGCAAGCTGCCCAGTCTGTCCCAGAGGTCAAGTATTCCGGGGGCACAAACGTGCCGTTCGTCTACGACAAGTCAGCCGGGAGGTACCGGTGTGTCATCTGTGGCTATCACTGCGAGTTTCAGCGCACCATCAAGGCCCACATCTGGAAGCACTCGGGACACCAGAACATCCAGTACCCGGTGTTTGAGCCCTCTGGGAAGACGACGGTCAGTCCTGCTGTGTCCGGGGTGAAGGGAGAGAGGAAGGAGGAGGCTCCTCAATGGCAGCAGACGTCGACCGCAGGGAGCCTGGACACTGGGAGATCCACCGGGGCCCACAACTCCAGCGTCAAAACTGAGGCAGGGCTTGTCATTCAGCTGTTGCCTGTAGACGCAAGTTCTACCTGTTTCTTGAAAAACTCCAGTCAGGTCAACGCTAGTTCCCTGAATAGTTCTACTCAGTCACAGACTTGTGCTTCAACGGAGAAGTTGCCTGAAGCCTTAGCGTTTGCTGAAGTGGACAGTGTGCCAAGCAGCGATTCCCTGTCCTCTGTAGACAGCAAGGCTTTGGTGAAGCTCGACGTGGTGGTGGGAGAGAAACCTCAGGCCTCCGCCACACAGGCGGGCGGGGGTGTGGCTGGTGAGCGAGGGAACATTGCTGGTGGCGGGGGTGAGCGGGGGAACGTTGCTGGTGGCGGGGGTGAGCAGGGGAACATTGCTGGTGGCGAGAGTGAGCAGAGGAACATTGCTGGTGGCGAGAGTGAGCGGGGGAACGTTGCTGGTGAAGGCTGCACGGAGCCAGGGGTTGTCGTAGAGATTGTCGACTCTGTGCCGTCTAGTCTGGGATTGACTGGAATGAAAAGCCAGCAGGGGAGTCCTCGAGTCCTTGACCTTGACGGCAGTGGGAGTGAAGCAACATTGTTGAAAAGCTTTCAGACATACTCACAAAACAAAAGGTTGGCAACAAATGCTGGAACAGAGGGAAAAGTGGAGGCTTTTGATGAAGTGCAGCCTGGGGCAAATCCCCAAAGAAAGAAGGCGTCTGTGAAGCAGGAGGAGTCTGGTGCAAAGGTCGGGCTGGAGCCGGCCGTCAGACTGAGGTGCCCGTCCTGTGACTGCGTCTTGATGAACAAAGAAGCACTGCGCTCCCATCTCCTCAGCTGTCAGAGTGTTTTTGACAGAGACAACGGTCAAGCTACTTTGTCTGTCGCCCAGAAAGATGAGGCCTCGTCCAGCAAACATCTGAGTGACCATGATGACACAGACACGGTGCCCACGGAGGACAGCGACGCCACAGAGTCGTCTGACGAACAGACGGGCCCCGGGGAGGGCGGAGCCTCGGGGAGTCAGCAAAAGACGGGGATCTGTTCCTCCTTGCTGGCCGTGATTGAACAGCTGCGAGAGCGAAGTCAGTCGGAGAGTGAGGATGCCAAGACCACCAGCCACCTGCACAAAGGGGGGAGAAGACGGAACCGCCAATCTGGAGACACCAGCCCTCTGACAGCTGATGATTTCCAGAACATTGAGAAAATCAGGGAGAACGGCAGTGACAAATTTCGGTGCAGTTTGTGCCATTACACCAGTCAGAGGATTTGTAATATGAAGCTTCACATGAAGACACATCGGCAAAAGAAACCATCCGAGTGTTCTCTCTGTGACTTTTCTTCTACGTCCTCGGAGGCGCTGCAAGAGCACATGCTCAAACACTGCAAAGTTCGCACTTACGCCTGCAAGTTTTGTCCTCAAAGTTTCAACCACAAAAGTACGTTGAGAGCCCATCTGAGGGCCCACAAGGACCATGAGCCTTTCCTGTGTGCCTACTGTGTTTTTGAGACCAGCAACCCGCTGGAGTACCGGGAACACATGCAGGTACACTCTGGCTGCTCGTCCCGGCTCCGCTGTCCTCTCTGTGATAACATATTTGGCAACAAGGAAGAGCTGACAAGTCACCTTCTCAAGTGTAAAGGCTCCCGCAAGAAAAGTGAGGTCTCCGAAGATGTTACAGCAACTCAGCAGAAGGAGAAAGAAGTTGTGGAGAAGGTTCAGTCCGAGGTCGGATTGCCCGCAGGGACGACGGCGATGGCAACGACAGCTCCTCCGACCCAGCACATGTGCGTGGTGAGTGGCTGCTCCTTCACCAGCTCCAACCTGAAAGAGCTGCAGGACCACCTGTCTGTCCACTGCAACCCCTCCCTGCTGGTGTGCAACCTGTGTGACTTCAAGGCCCTGCACAGCCGCAGCCTCAAGTCCCACATGAAGCGTCACGCCAACGACCAGCGCTACGTGCAGCAGCCCCTGGAGCAGTACAAGTGTAACCTGTGTGGCTACGTGTGCCACCACCTCCCCTCCCTCAAGTCACACATGTGGCGCCACGCCAGCGACCAGAGCTACAGCTACGAGTTCACCAACGACGTCATCAACGCCGCCATCGACCACGACACGCGCGTCGACTCAGACAGCACCGAGGTGGACGACCCTGAACTTCTGGACCGCGTCATCAACTCTGAGCGCAAGATTCTGGAGGGGGAGCTCACCAAGTGCAGCAGGGGCGACGGACAGCGGCCGATCTGCTGGGTGACCTTCCGCTGCTGTAGCTGCGGTTTTGAAACCATCAACAAGGCAAAGTTGAACATTCACATGCGCTCCCACTCCGACCTGATACAGCAGGCTCTGGATGTCCCCAGGAAGTCGACGGGGCCAGGCAAACCTGGCACCACTCCAGGTCTCCTTGTCAAAACAGGGGAGAAGCGAGCGCTGACAGAAACAGCAAATACTTCTCCGTACGTGTACGTGAAGGTGAGGAAAACCTGAGGGTGACCGTGTCCTGGTCGTGATGGGGTAGGAAGAGATTGGTGGCTTTTACTTTAGAAAGCATTTTCTGTATACCGGTATATCGTGACTTGGCTTCAGAATGATCTCAAGTCACATGACATGACTGGACTGTCAAATAAACCATTGTACTTGGTGTGTTTCCCACACCTGACTGTCAAATAAACCATTGTGCTTGGTGTGAGTTCGCCACGCCCACTATAAATCAAATGTGAGAGCCTGATGTCTACCCTCTACTGTGTTCCTGCAGGGAGAGATTTGTCATGTTAAATAAGACTCCTCTTCTCTTGTACAAATATACCTCATTGTTGTCCTGAGGTTCTTGTATATTTTGAAATGGTGTATTATATTGTGTGCATAATTTTTGAAGTTCAACTGAGTCCATAAATGTAGGAATCTTGTTGAATAAGTAGAATGTATACATAGAGATCTCTATTTGTGCCCAATTGGGATCATTTTAAGTTGTAGAAAAACTAAACCATCTTAAGATAAAGAAAACAGACTGGATATACATCCAGCTGAAACATACGAACAGCCTTGCCATGGCTTGAGAAAGCCTCTATGAGATGTCAATTGATGTTGGATAGTTTATTGAGCCTAGCTGGAACAAGTCAGACATTCATTTCTCTATTGCATAACCTGAGAACTTGTACGTCTCAACGGTTTCTTTTTCTGAGCCTGTCAGGATCCACAGTTTTCAGGTGTGTACCAAACTTCCTCTCTAGAACTCGATAATAAGATAGAACAGTCAAATGTCATATGGTCAGTAGAGATTGTCTATCCTGGGCTCAGTTCTAGTTCTGTTCAATGATTTGTGCAGTCGTGTGGTAGGATTGCTCTTGTGTGTGCTTACTTTAACTGGGAACTGCTCTAGAGTTTACAATTTGGGGGGGGGGGGCAATTTATTTATTTGTTTTGTTTTGTCGCCCTTAAAATGTCCTATTTTGTGTATTTTCTGTTGCAGGACATTGTCAGGAGGAATGCTATTGTTTTTCTATGTGTGCTTTTCTTGTATGTTCATAATTTATCATTCACGATACTGGAAGAACTCAGGCGCTCATCAAATTTTGGGCATAAGGAGTTATTTATATAATCTTAAAGCCTGCTCATTTACCTTACTTTTGATAGGGGAAAATAGCCATTTATCGTGAATAGAAATCAAGACATTTGTGGTTGGAGGTGGGTTTGCCTGGTTTCAGAAGCAAAATTCGCAAGAAAATGTCCGTCAAAGTTTGGTCACTTCAAAGCTCCAGTGTCATTTAATTGAAAACTGGAAATAAAAAATGTTTGTGCTTTTGATCAACTATTTTAATTGAAATCCACACAGACATTTGTGTTTTCGGTGGACATAGATGGTGTTGAGCCGTTACAAAATTCTAGAAAAATTGCTGTATGGGCTGAAGAATGTCATTGTTTGGAGGAGCGCCCGAGGTCAGCACAATGCCATACAGAAATATTATATATATAATCTCTCTCTATATATCTACATCTCTCTATATATATCTACATCTATCTCTGTTCTAAGGTCAGCTCACTGTTCCCTGTTGTCCTGTTCTAAGGTCAGCTCACTGTTCCCTGTTGTCCTGTGCATGACAGACAGCTCTCTGTACCCTGTTGTCCTGTACATGACAGACAGCTCACTGTTCCCTGTTGTCCTGTACATGACAGACAGCTCACTGTTCCCTGTTGTCCTGTTCTTGACAGACAGCTGTTGTTAATTTTCTTTACTGTGGTTAAACAAAGGAGCTTTGAACTTTTTGTACATGGGAAAACTATTGTCTTTTGAACTTACTGGATTCACAATCTAAGGAAAATGATCTGTAAAGGATATGAAAATGAAAGTTTTTAACTCCATACATATGCACAACATAAGATTTCCTCAATGGTCTCTTCAAAACATTGCCATGGGAGTCTTCCCTCTGTTTGTCCGTCAACACAGACCCC
>NW_004798845.1:27275-28244 GCF_000002075.1 Aplysia californica | reverse complement strand
GGGGGGGAGAGTGGCATTATTTATTCATCAACCATCCCAAGGAAAATGTCACTTTTCAACTAGTTTTCCCCAATTATTGTTGCAATGCGTGTTCCTTTTCTTTGAGTTTTCTTAACTCGGCTTCTATGGTCTATAGGTCCATTGTCTCTGAGAGCGTCCATGTATGCTTCTGTGTTGAGCAAGATTAGATGGCAGACCATGCGACCATGTTTAGTTTTGTTTCTGACTGCTTGTCTTGCTCAGCTTTGCTCACTTCCGGCCCTGTCCATTTTAGTTCCCATTATATCTCTTTGTTAGTTGCTTGGCTGTGTCTCGTTCAACTCTTGTACAGGTCTTGCTTGCACCTTGTGTTCATTTGCTAAAAATAGATATCTAGCTGCTTGTTCCAGTCGTGACGAATCTTAGCTGTTTACTTTTTCCTTTCTGTCCAGCTTTATTCAATTTGAATACAATGTTCTGAGAAATCTGAAGATCTGAGTATGGGGTGTTTTTGTTGTTTGTGTGGTATTTCTTTCAATCTGGAATCTACACAAATGTTTTTATGTAATCCATTCTCAGGATCTGAACTAGGGCTGAAAGTGTTCTCTCAAGCTTCTGTAAATAATACAATGTTACAAAATTATTCTCTTTGACTGCCAATGGCTGGAGGGGGGGGGGGGGGGGGGGGGGGGTTGTTAGTTTACCTCTTTGAAAATGAAACGCCAAAGTCATTGTGTATTTTAACTTTTTTCAGTGCCAGTATATATATCATGTACATGAAATGTAAAATTGTTATTTGAATGTTTTTCTGTCTGTGTGTCAACAATATGTGTGTTTGTTGTTTTGGTGTTGTTGTTTTTTTTTGGGGGGGGGGGGTTAAGACGAATGTGAAGCTTGTGGACAAAATGAGTTCTCGGATTCGTGTTCCGTGGGAAATAGATAGGCCTACCTCTCACTTATAGTTATCGGTGGAGTTTTTACAATCTGTGT
>NW_004798845.1:9446-26355 GCF_000002075.1 Aplysia californica | reverse complement strand
GAAACATTTCCCACTTTTGTGTTGCTGATGGTGAGAGAGTGACCTTGTTTCGCGGGATGCAAAGATGAGACACTGGGAAGTTGCCAACGGTCCTTTCTTTGATGGAAACGTCCATTGTTTTAGTTTTTCAGATTATCTTTATAATGTGCAGCTATAATTTATCATGTTTGTGTTTTGTTTTCTGTGTTTTTGTTCTTGAACTGAGTACATGTAGTATGTGATAGTAGCATGGGAAACCAGCGAGGAGATGGAGAGCTACAATCCCTCTCGCCTCATTCTCTGCTCTCAGTCTCAAGGCATCCATATGCCGTTGAAATATAACGATTCCCTTTTTTTTCCCAAAAAAAGTTGGCAGCTCTGCGTTTGTTTTTATAAATGATTTAATGATTGAAAGTGAGGTAGACTCCCCAAGGTCAAGTGTCTGTTCTGAATTGTAAGAAAGGACTGGCCTCCCCTGTTTTGTTCTGTGCGTGAGCACTCTTCATAACACGAGGACATCTGGTTCTGTGACTCGTGGAGTCGTCTGGTTCTGTGACTCGTGGAGTCGTCTGGTTCTGTGACTCGTGGAGTCGTCTGGTTCTGTGACTCGTGGAGTCGTCTGGTTCTGTGACTCGTGGAGTCGTCTGGTTCTGTGACTCGTGGAGTCATGAAGTTTGTGTTATTGCTGTCTAACAGAATATGTTTCTCAAGTTCTGTTGTTCTCTGAAATGTAACCACGTCCAATAATGGGTAGGTGGGTATGTCTTTTTTTCAATCTGCACATATTGTTCCTCCTAGTGATTGCGTGGTTCTGTTGTATGGGACGTGGCATTGTGTGATTTTTTTTTCAAGAATCTCAGTTTCTGGGGCATTTTGTTTTATTTTTGGTTGTGGTGGGGGTTATTGGTGCTTGTGAATTCATGAACATGTCTTGGGATTGATTTGACTTCTATTTGGTGAGAAAAGAGTGGGTGTTACACACATGTTTCAAAAGCTTAAAGGCTGGATCGTTCTTTTGGCACGTCTTGGGGTTTGTTGTCAGAATTCCAATAAACTCAAGGAAAGTGAGGTTGTTGTAGGTTTACGTTGACGTCAACACTTGAGGCTCGCAGCCATGTGGTATGATAAGTGCAGCCGCTGTGGTGGGGCCCAGCTGGAAAACTTCCACAGGGAACTAATACATCGCGTGTTACTGTGGTGACTCAGTAGGTGAACAATACCGTGGTCTTAAGGTGACGTACGGATAGGGTTACGCTGATACTTCTGTGATATATGCAGTTGTACTACGTTCATTTTCTTTCTCTCTCTCTCTTTTAAAAAATGTATAATAAGGCATTCGGATGAGTCTGCTTTTCTCCTTTTCCAACTTGGTCTCTCTCACTCCCACTTTTGAATACATCTTGAAATCATTGTGCATGGAAACATTTTTAAAAAGGGAGTTGTTGTATAGGCTCTGTGCATTGCTTCTTGTATAGGCTCTGTGCATTGCTTCTTGTATAGGCTCTGTGCATTGCTTCTTGTATAGGCTCTGTGCATTGCTTCTTGTATAGGCTCTGTGCATTGCTTCTGGAAAGTTGACAGGGAAATGAAAGAGAAACAACTTTTACAACCATTTTGTTGTGTTGTAAAGTATTAGCTGCGTTATTTGTCAGGGAAAAGTGTCTGGGAATAGTCATTTTCTGGGGAAAGGATCTTATCCATAAATAAATGCATTCAGTAATAGTCGTTTGTCTTTGATATATATATTCTTGTAGAGGATAGGTCCGCTCATTAATATTCATGATCAATTCCAGTTTTTCAGTTTCAATTTATTATTATGATCAGCCTATTTATGATTTGGTCTGGTCTTTTTTTTAATGCATGCCTGATTTATATAACTGGGAGGAGGGAAATTGCCATTGCATTTATATCTTCTTATAAACAATTGAAGCCTTGAATTTTGTCCATGTCGAAAGAAAAACACCTCAACTTCCTCATTTTTTTAATGACTAGAATCTAGATATCTACTACGATTTCTATTGTTGTTTATTTCTTCATTGCTTGAAATATAATCATATTTGTTTATTTAATCATTCTTCGGGGTTCAGATTTGCCTTTAAATTTCCATGTTTATTTTTTGTTGATTTATTGTGTAAATGTGGAAGAAAATGGGCCTGAAGTCTATGAAGTGAACCCTTTGTTCTTGGTTTGTTTTGCTGATTACGTTCAAAGCGAAGAAGTAGCTGGTGTATACATATTTCTGTTTTTAGGTGGTCAGCGGGTGCTCTGGTGTGGTTTACTTCCTCTTTCCCGTCCACCTTCTGTAGTTCTTATCTCTCTTCTTATTTTGTGCGTGTTACTTTCTCGTGGCACCCCGAACCTTGGGCACCTATACCACCTTATTGTGTTGCAAGTGCCATGAAACTTTTACTAAAACTGAAATAAAACATAATTGAGGATATAAGATTTTTAAATTTAGCAATATCTTTTTGTCTCTCTGACTCTTGAGATAAAACAATCATTGTCTGTGAAGTCTCAGCTCTGTGTTGGGTGAGTGGGTCACAATTGTCCATCGTTGGTCACTGATATATAGCTGCCTGAGGAAAATACTGTCCCTGATTGTTGTGTGGTACCTTGATCGGTGATGCCACATGCTGTGTGGTAGATCTACAAAGACTTTTGTTTGGAATGTGAATGTCTTCTACTTGAACCCAATTTTTTGTGGGAGCCAGCTGATTGATTTTGAGACTGAAAGTCCTTTTTACTTAAGCATTGAAGTCCTTTTTGAGTGAAGTGTGAAAATAGTTTGTTTTTGTGTGTGAGTGTGTGTGAATTGTATGCTTTGAATTTTGCTTTTTAGTATTTGATTGATCTCATGTTCTTTGACACACATTGAGAGGATTGGAATCTAGAGTAATGAGTAGTAGAGGCAGCGAAGGCTTGGCTGTTTTTGTTCACAATTTGACATGATGGTGGATGAACATTTGGGGGCGCTAGACTAGATACTAGATATATTCTCCCTTGAAGCTGTACACATGAGCACTGATGTCTTATGCCCACTCCTTATCTTCTGTGGTCAATTGATTGTCCAATCTAATTTGAAATGTATTTCATGGATGTTAGCGAATTTTATTTTTAAAATGCACGAACAGGTGTTAGTGTATCAAGTTATGAGTAACGTCTGTCCAAAGATCTCGTTGTTTTACAACTTGCTCCACTTATTTAGACACTATCAGTTCTATGGGCAGTTGCGAGCGCCGTAAAACCTCTACCAACACAAAACAGTTCTATTGGTGCAAAGACAAAATATGCATGTGTGGAGGTAGCCAATGTTTGGTGTAGTGGAAAATGTCCTACACATAGGCCTAGTAGTTGCTTTGAAGAAAAGTAGAATAGTTTGAAATATACAAACCTAGTGAGGATGTTCAGTTGTGGCTGATGGTAAGTAGAATAAGATGATTGAATCAATTCGTTATTTAGTTGGCTTTGTTCAACTGATTGGGGTCTTGTAAAGAGGGAGGGGAGGGGGGCATTTCGGAAAACAATGTTCTGCAACCTTCATGGTTAATTTATACACCGAAGTGTAATTTGAGTGTGGCCATTTGTTTGCCCCCCAAAAAAAATTCCAGTGGAAAACTGTAAAGATAAGTAGAATCTTCCTTTGTACAATGTATTATGTAGGTAGGTCCTTGACCTTTACCATCAATGATTTCTTTCTAGAGGCACCAGCCATTATGAAGGTAGGTAGGCAATGTTTGAAAGGTTCTGGCTGGTGACTATTGTCATTGTGCGGCCAACACGCAAATTTCTTCCTGATGAGGAACTGCTCTGGGTAAAAATATTTGAGTTGTAAAATTGTAGCAAAAAGGAATAGCTATATATATGTACTTAGTTGGTATTTCTTAATTAAGTTACATGGACATGTATTTTTTAGAGTTACCTTTTAAGGCAAAACCAAAAGGCTGATTCCTCGCCCTCTCTGTGTATGCCTTTCACGTACACTGTACCCGTAGGTGGGTTTTTTAAAGGACAAACATTTCCTATCTATGAAAGGTGTCCTGGTCTTGCCATCGCACTGCATGTTTCGATGATCCTAGATGATGCTTGTTCACGTCTGTTTGTTTAGTGTAGATTTTTTCTGTGGTTTGTTCAAGTGTGTTGTGGGCATGAATGGTTGTTTGTTGTGTATTGTTTCTGAATGACTGTTTAGTTGACATTTTTAGTTAATAGTTTAAAAATACCAAACCTCAGTTACAAAGTCATTTGAAAAATGTTGTGATTTACTTGTTTGTATTTTTCCCCAACTATAAATTCATCAACCAAAGCACATTATTTGTTAGAGTTTTGTTTGTTTGTTTGTGGTTGGGTCCCTCACCTTGGGTGGTTGGAGGGTGCACCTGGTAGTTCCTGCTTCTTTTCTTTCTCCCTGTTGTCTCTGTTTTTACCTGTCTAGCTTTTTCTCAATTCTTCTTCTTCTTCTTTTTCTTCTTCTTCTTCTTCTTCTTCTGCATGATACCCCACCCCTCCCTGTTATTAACGTCCGGGATCAGCTCGTTTGTGTACTCTATGTACTAAACTACTACACAATGCAACCGCCCTTTGCCCTTGTGCTTCGTTCTACTCAAATTATATGCAAGGTAATGTAACTCATCCCTCCACGTACTTCTGATCTCAGACTGAGAAGGCAAGTTTTACTGAAGGTAGAGGCTCGATCCAGCCTTTCTATTACTTTTGTATTTTCCTAGTATCTTGTCGAAGGCCTTGCTCACCCAGTTTGTGGAAGAGGTCGTCTACTAGATCTATGTACTGCTGTCTGTGGTGGAAGAGGTAGTCTACTGGATCTATGTACTGCTGTCTGTGGTGGAAGAGGTAGTCTACTAGATCTATGTACTGCTGTCTGTGGGGGAAGAGGTAGTCTACTAGATCTATGTACTGCTGTCTGTGGGGGAAGAGGTAGTCTACTAGATCTATGTACTGCTGTCTGTGGGGGAAGAGGTAGTCTGAATGATATACTAATACCGTATGATAGAACTCAATGAGCAGGCCGGGCACTACGCACTCGACCGCACTGAAAAAAATATGGAAGAAGAAGAATTAAAGAAGAGAAGAAGAAGGAGGAGGAGAAGACAGAGAGAGAGAGGGAGGGGGTGGGTGTATATACTAGGTCCTCTACACTCTACACGAATTGTCGGCGTCGGCATAACGTGGGGAGTCGATCGAGGTGGAGATCTCGAGTGAGACTGAGGGGCCCTGCCAACGTCGTATAGCGTGGTAGATATAGATCTAGTAGTGGGTGGTTGGCGGGAGCTCTGGCTGGTGTGGTTTGCTTCTTCTTTCCTACCAAACATCTGTTGTCGTTATCTCCCCTCTTTCTATTTTGTGTTTGTTACTCTCTTGTAACACCTCTAATCTTCGGCACTTATGATCTTATTGTTGCAAGTGCCGTAAAACTTAGTAGCCTACATGCGTATAGCTCTTACTAAAAACGCGTCGCGTAGTTGTAGCCTCGTATGCCCATTCAACAAACTGATCAGCAGATATAGGAAGCGGAGTCCGAACATGACTGACCCTCAAATAAATTACATGTTGTAACGTTTTGTTTGGTTTGACGGATTAACGTAACACAAAATGGCATTGGCATCGATTGTCCGCATCTTGACTTTGTTTTAGACAGTCTTCTTGGCAAAATATAAGATAATTTTTCCAACGAGTGGGCATATAAACTAAGAAAAATCTGGGCATCCAATGGCGCATGCGTTGAGAAAATGCCCCGGAAGTTGACTTGTTGTTTTCAGGAAGGAATTAAAAAAAAAAAATGAAAAGAAAAGAAAAACAGGGGAAGCCAAGGCGAATAGCGTAACTACACATCATTCAAGGATTTCGATTGCTGAAGAACGTTCGATGAAGAAATGTACCGTAAGAGACCGCGCTGTCATTTGGAGGAACTAAGGATGATGTTATATTGGTGTCTAAGGTTTTATTCTAATTCCTGTCAATAATAAATAACGACTCAATTATTCAATGAAGAAGGCGCTGGATCAACGTTGACATTTTTATCTTTTACTTTTATCGGCAACAGGTTACAATACGGCAGTAGATCTCTCGAGTCTGCAGTAGATCTACAGCGCAGACAGGATTAAACTGTTTTATTCACAGGTAGGTGAGATTAGCGGGTAGCCTACTACAAAACAATAAAATAGATATGTAGATATCTAGATCTATATCCAGTCTCTAGTCACCACTGACAATGAAATGGATGGAGTAGAATAGATTGTAATGGTAGAGCCTCTACTAGAGGGGTAGGGCAGTGGGCAGGGTTAGGGTCAGAGAGACAGGCCCAGGGTAATGTCGTTAGGGCAAGGCCAAGGGCAGGGTTACGGGTTAGGTCAATGTTAGGGTTAAGTATCTTCTTTATTATCCTATTGCTTAAAAAGACGGTGCTTTTTCGGTAGTTCCCACCACATGCGATTAAAAGTAGAAATGATGCAAACTATTTTTAGGTAAGGCGCCCATCTTGTTTGACGTCAGACCAGGATACTGGATACCCCCCCGATCACGTGACTACATCTAAGTATAGACAACCGCATGGCACCAAAGATGGAAGTGTCTATATGTATATTATGCTTAATCTTTGATTTGATAGCGCGTCTGTGTTTGATGTCGAGCAATGACTTTTGGAGCGGTTCGATTCCGGTCCCAGACAGTTTTTTTTTTCTCTTTTCCTCCTCCCGACTGACCAACAGTTCCGTAAATTATAGGCCTAATTTGTAGAGTTGCTTTGACTTTGAAGTTGTTGTTTATTTTAAAAAATGTATCTATTAGGGATTAAAAATGCAGGAGGGGGGGGGGGGTGGTAGATCTAAATTTAGATATCTAGATCTAGATTTCTAGATCTAGATATTATCTAGTCCTCCTGCGTCTTTACGGCAATTTTCGTGCGGTCTTCCATCATGTCCAGGTAGGCCTAATAGATCTAGATCTAGAATCTAGATCTAACCAGTCTAGAATCTAGATATAGATCTCTAGATCTAGATTCTAGATCTAGATCTAGATCTAGAAAATCCGAAATGTTACCGAAAACATGTCGTTCCATGTTTGGGTATCCCAGGAAGTGATGACATCACATTACTAAAATAAGCAGCCAATCAGAAAGATGCGTCATTTCTAAGTTTAACGGCATGTGTTCCCACCCCCCTTATTTGAGCATGACCTACTTCTAGATCTAGATCTAGATCTATATGTTTGATTCGCGGTGAGCTAAGATATCAAACCTAACAACAGCAAAACATTAAATTGTGGTAAAATTAAGGGGGGCATGCCCCCCTGAAACCCCCCTTCCTATGTGTTAGGTCAGCTTGCCCCCCTGAAGAAACCCTCCTACTCTTGGGGCCAAAACCCGTGAATAACAATTGCGGGGTGGGAACTACCGAAAAAGTGCCAAAAAGGCCACCTCTATTCTCACCGAAAGTGGCTATTCTCACCCGCCCGGAAGTTCTCGCAAGATCTACTCCTCCCCTCTTCTCTCTCTCTTTGTCTCTTTCTGAATACTGTCTATCGGTGTGGACGATCAAATTGACCAAAACAAAGTTAAAAAATGATGTTAAAACACAAAAGTAAATTAATTTGGTTGTCTACAAAAATGCTACGGCTATTTAACTTTTCGAATCGAGCCGAACTACGCAGGTCGCCATTTTGTTTTGTTCTCTCTCTCACTCTCTCTCTCCACTGCCCACAGACAAAATTGTACGCTTTTAGTAGGCTACAAGTACAGTTGTAATGGAACGTTTGTTCACAGCACAGAATTCTACAATTTTTCTGTTATCACTGTGTAGAATTCTGTGGTTTAGGGTGAACGCAAAATTTGTTGGCCTAGATCTAGGCTATAACGGTGAACGCGCACCGGGTGAGAATAGCCAAAAGACTCGCCTGCACTATTCTCACCCCGGGTGAGAATAGAGGTGGCCATTCTCACCCGGTGCACGTTCACCAAATTTTGCGTTCACCCTAAACCACAGAATTCTACACTGTGATAACAGAAAAATTGTAGAATTCTGTGCCGTGAACAAACGTTCCATTACAACTGTAGCCTACTAAAAGCGTACAATTTTGTCTGTGGGCAGTGGAGAGAGAGAGAGGAGTAGCGCGAGAATTTCCGGGCAAAACAAAATGGCGACCCGCGTAGTTCGGCTCGATTCGAAAAGTTAAATAGCCGTAGCATCTTTGTAGACAACCAAATTAATTTACTATTGTGTTTTAACATAATTTTTTAACTTTGTTTTGGTCAATTTGATCGTCCACACCGATAGACAGTATTCAGAAAGAGAGAGAGAGAGAAGAGGGGAGGAGTTGATCTTGCGAGAACTTCCGGCGGGTGAGAATAGCCACTTTCTTGCTTAAAAAACGAAGTTCCATTGCATAATTGTGTTTGTTGGGGAAGTGGCTATCCTCACCCGAGGTGAGAATAAAAATACGATACCTTTCACCCCGGGTGAGACTTGCCAGCGTAGGCTATTCTCACTCAGTGTGAAACAAGACCTGTTTTTCCTCATTTCGGAAATTAGGTCAATTTCCAAATGTTTTGCACTCAAATTCTTTTTTTTTTCCTGCGCAGTGGTACTGTTTTCAAAACTATCTGACTTATTAAATTTTGTTTCCTGGCTATGCTTTCGAGCTCCTAATGTCTAAGTGGGTCAATGGGTCAATTTGTTCTGTACTAATTTCATTGGACGGACATTCATCTAGAGCTACCAGCTTGGCGTGTTTTGAATATGAGACATAGGCTAAGCCAAGGCTAGCCTTAGCCTACGCTTCGGTGTAGAACCAACACAGGCGATTCTAGAAGTAGGTCACAAATGCACACAAACTCTTGATCGAACAAATTCATTTTATATCGGGGAACATAAATTCGGGTGACTGGGGTTAGGGAAAGAGACACACACACACACACACACACGCACACACACAGAGGGACAGAGAGGCATACATGTGTAAGCGGAAGTTCACGAAAGCAGAACACCAAGCACTCAAGCACACATAGGCTAGATCTACTCACCAACGCAAAAGAGTTCCAATTTACTCGGTGGGACGTCAATCTTCACCGCGTCACTCGGTGGCAGTTGACACTACCATCACTAATTTTGCTATATTTGTTTACTTTTACTAGATTCATAAATTGCAAATACAGTCGAATCTGCCCTGACGGCCACCTCTATAAAAGACAGCCACCTGTACAAACGGCCACTTTCCATTTCCCCCCTTGCGTTTTTTTCTATATTTTTTAACTGTGTAAAACGGGCACCTGTCCAACGCGGTCGCGGCCACCATATTTTAACACACAACCCCTATCATATTAAGCAATAACTCCTGTCTTAGACGGCCACCTTAGTGACTCCATTACGTTTTGTCATAAATTGTGCACTGGCCCCTGGCGTTGTGGGCCAGCCGTCATAATTCAATCACCTGTCGTTGTTGTTAGGTAGTCCCTCCAACCGATCATGTTGCGTAGGCCCCTCCCACTGTTGACCAATAGGTACCAATTTTCAGCTGCAGGTGAGGTAAGCGTGTATGATCCCTCATAACCCGTAAGCCCCGCCCAGAACTCATACACACAAATCGTAAGTGAGGTGAGTGGTCACTGTTTACCCAGTTGTAACAAAGTAACAATAACAATGGACGTCAACATGAACTTGCGACAGAAGCGTCGCTCGCTCTCCGACACGTGTTAGCGACCCATTTATTTGTTTTAACATGGCGCTGGGTCTTCCTCGTCTGACACATTTCGTTTTATTGTCACCTTTGCGCAAAATCAGCAACAAAATAAAATAACAAACATTAAAATACATACCAACAATAACAAAAACAACAACAATGCAGCTACTTTCGATTGGGACTTCAGATAGGAATGGTTTGTTTTCTTCATCTTGATCAGTCCTGCCTAAGACGGCCACCTGTCTTATACGGCCACTTTTGTCCTTGACAATGGGTGGCTGTCTTACACAGGTTTGACTGTATTTTATTAGTTTATTATTGTTGAAAAATACCAAATAATTTTTTAAACTATTAATCTGCGATGGAAATGAAGTCAATATCATGTAGACTTATCTATAGGTCCTAGATCTAGTAGAATATGGACACGCATTTATAATAGCTAAATGTGAAACTGGAGGAAATGTACCAAGTTTAGACCAAGATACAGGGTTGCCAATTTTGGGGCTAAAGCTGGGAGTCCGGCTTTTTCAAATCCTCCGGCTTAGGCTTAATATTTAATAACCAGACTGGCGGCCATTTTCTCGCTAATTCTCACCTTTGAATCCAGCTGACCCCACCTTCTTCAATCTCAAATATCTCGACTTTTATTCGAGATAGATCTTAGATGGGTATTTTTTCACCGACGACAACAACTGGGCAAGCTTTAGCTTTAAGATGATAAACCAATAACCCCACATGCCCAAAACATTGACGAGTGCCTGATTCCACCACTTCGTGGCACATTTAGACTTTTTAATTGAACATTTCAACTTTATAGACCTATAGAGAATAGATACACTCATGACAGACTTAAGTGAAAGACTCTTTGGCTTGTCAGTGTTGATCAGTGTCTCCTCCCCAGTTTTTCCCTGACATGTGACACGTGTAGTGAACATGAAAGGTCACATGCTCAGTTATATAAATTCTTTGTTATTTGACTAGACATAGCTCTAGAAATGTTTCCTAATCTTTGAGAGGTTCGCAGTCTTTCCTTTGACTAAAACACTGGCACTGAATGCCGTGTTTTGATGAGGTGAATGTTTTACTTTTCTCTGAGGGTTTTCTAAAATGCTGGTACTGAGGACTACAGAAGAAAAGAAGTTCTAAGAAAAGAAAGAGAGAAAGTGTTTTTGGGATGATATCGACTCTTGACCAACCATTTCCTGTCTGTATCCTCAGTCTGGTGCGACGGACAACACGACACTCCCACAATGCCAGCCATTTTGTTGGAGCGCCTGCCACTCCCCAGCCTGCGGTCGTACGTCAGCTTCTCGGTGCTGGTGCTGGCCCTGGCTACGTTCTACGCCCACCAGACGGTGCGCACCAAGATGAACTTTAACCCCGACACGGAGGTAGTGGAGGAGCTCGGGTTGCCGCCGGAACTGGCCAACATCACTCTGCCCTACTCCAACGACGAGCATTTCTACAACCTGATGTACGTCATGAGAGTGGAGACCTGGTGCATATGGGTACGTTTGTCCTCCGCCACTTTTGATGTACGTCATGAGGGTGGAGACCTGGTGCATATGGGTACGTTTGTCCTCCGCGACTTTTGATGTACGTCATGTGATGTACATCTTTTGATGTACGTCATGAGAGTAGAGACTTGGTGCATATGGGTACGTTTGTCCTCCGCGACTATTGATGTACGTCTTTTGATGTACGTCTTTTGATGTACGTCATGAGAGTAGAGACCTGGTGCATATGGGTACGTTTGTCCTCCGCGAATTTTGATGTACGTCATGTGATGTACGTCTTTTGATGTACGTCTTTTGATGTACGTCATGAGAGTAAAGACCTGGTGCATATGGGTACGTTTGTCCTCCGCCACTTTTGATGTACGTCTTTTGATGTACGTCATGAGAGTGGAGACCTGGTGCATATGGGTACGTTTGTCCTCCGCCACTTTTGATGTACGTCTTTTGATGTACGTCATGAGAGTAGAGACCTGGTGCACATGGGTACGTTTGTCCTCCGCGACTATTGATGTACGTCTTTTGATGTACGTCTTTTGATGTACGTCATGAGAGTGGAGACTTGGGGCATATGGGTACGTTTGTCCGTGACTCTGATGCTTAGGTTCAAACAGCACCTAGTCATGGATGGCTGCTGTCATAAATAAATAAATGGTTGATGATGTCATAAATAAATAAATGGTTGATGATGTCATAAGTAAATAAATGGTTGATGATGTCATAAATAAATAAATGGTTGATGTCATAAATAAATAAATGGTTGATGATGTCATAAATAAATAAATGGTTGATGATCTTTGATGCTTTACAATTTGCATAAACATGTTATTTTGTTGTGATCTGTTCCTTTGAGTGTTGGTTGTTGTGTGGACGTAGTAAACAGGATAGTGTTGCTCTTGGCTGACAACTTACAATGGTCATTGTGTAAAACTTCAAGTAGAGAAAACAGGATAGTGTTGCTCTTGGCTGACAACTTGCAATGGTCATTGTGTAAAACTTCAAGTAGAGAAAACAGGATAGTGTTGCTCTTAGCTGACAACTTGCAATGGTCATTGTGTAAAACTTCAAGTAGAGAAAACAGGATAGTGTTGCTCTTAGCTGACAACTTGCAATGGTCATTGTGTAAAACTTCAAGTAGAGAAAACAGGATAGTGTTGCTCTTAGCTGACAACTTACAATGGTCATTGTGTAAAACTTCAAGTAGAGAAAACAGTACAAAAATACGGCTTACTACTTCATCATTTTAGATACAGTCCAACAGGTTGATCACAGTCACTTTAGACGAGCGACCGTTACAGACTCAGGGGTCGCTCTGTGCCAGGCACAAGGCTTGAGCTGTCCTCCCTTGCTAAACTTGACTAAGCCAACAATTGGTGGAAAAATCTGAGTTCCTGATTTTGCCTTTACTTTGTGTTTGTATTTCCATCAAAATTCGGACCAATGTTCTAAGAGTTTTTCCTTGTCATTGATTGAATGTACACTCTGCGTCTGAAGACAGACTTTGGGCTGTCGGGGTCTAGAGGTACAGTGTTCACCTCTCTTTTTTTTTTTTAAATGAAGACGGGCTGACAGAAGATTTAGAACAAGTGACCAATGAGTAAGTTTTTAGGCTGACTTCTTTTTGTGCAAAAGTGAGCGATTGTGGTGACTGATTGTGGTGAGCGATTGTGGGGACCGATTATGGTTGCGTTGAACAGGGACCACTATGAGCAGGTTGAAAATAGAAGACGTGAAAAATGCAAGGGTGTCTTGGAACAGTGGTTGTAAGTTATACGTATATTAAAACATTCTATAATAGTTGGTCCTTCACTGTCTGATGTTGACCAGTCCATCAGAAAAACATTTGAGAGATTTTCTGTTTCCCTCCAAGCATTGTTGAAATGATAAGTGTAGTTGTTCTATGCTGTTGTGAATAGAAAGTTTTCCGTGGACGGAATAATGGAACATTTCTCTTGTTCTTCTGTATATTGGCAGACTCTTGTCAACACTTGCTATTGCCTGTTGATATTGCTGGGAAAACTCATCCAGAATATTGTCTTTGGAGAGCTGAGAGTGAGTGAACAACAGGTAGGAATCTTTTTCTCTTCATTTTGGAATAGTCCCCCCCCCCTCCTTCTTTCTGACTAGTGTTGTGGAATCAAGTGGTCATAAACGCTCATCGACAAAATTTGTGTTTCTGGTCAACTGTAAGGATGCAGGAGACGGAAGTACCTAGATCTGTATCTGTGACATTACTTCTGCCTGTGTTGTCAATGTGGAGATTGACATACCTAGATCTATATCTGTGACATTACTTCTGCCTGTGTTGTCAATGTGGAGATCTATATCTGTGACATTACTTCTGCCTGTGTTGTCAATGTGGAGATTGACATACCTAGATCTATATCTGTGACATTACTTCTGCCTGTGTTGTCAATGTGGAGATCTATATCTGTGACATTACTTCTGCCTGTGTTGTCAATGTGGAGATCTATATCTGTGACATTACTTCTGCCTGTGTTGTCAATGTGGAGATCTATATCTGTGACATTACTTCTGTCTGTGTTGTCAATGTGGAGACTGACATACCTAGATCTATATCTGTGACATTACTTCTGTCTGTGTTGTTAATGTGGAGATCTATATCTGTGACATTACTTCTGTCTGTGTTGTCAATGTGGAGACTGACATACCTAGATCTATATCTGTGACATTACTTCTGCCTGTGTTGTCAATGTGGAGTTTTTGCTTGTTTTATGCACACGCGTGTTTCGTTACATCTGTCTGTGTGTGTGTTTGTCTGTGTGTGTCTGTGTGTGTATGTGTGTGTGTTTCATTCCATAGCACGAGGACAATTGAAAGGTCCCTGTTCTGTTTGTCCCATGTTTTCCTCCTGCGTGACATGACTGCAGTGTGTGGTGACATGACTGCAGTGTGGGGTGACATGACTGCAGTGTGTGGTGACATGACTGCAGTGTGTGGTTCTCTGGAACACTTAGAAACAGAGCTGTTGTTTGGCTGTTATTGTTTGGGTGTTATTGTTTGGCTGTTATTGTTTGAGTGCTCCTTCTGTCGTGTCAAACATCTATTGTCCTTATCTCTCCTCCCCCTTTTCTATTCCAACAGCTCTACTAGAGGGCACTACTTATTGATGTTGCAACTGCAGAAAAGATCTCGCTCAACTTAGAAAAGGAAGAACGATTGTTGATAGTGTCAATGATTTTCCTCCTCAGCACTTGAAAGACAAATTCTGGAATTTTGTCTTCTACAAGTTCATATTTATCTTTGGGGTGATGAACGTGCAGAGCATGGAGGAGGTGGTGCTGTGGGTGGCCTGGTTCTCCGCTCTGGGCTTTCTCCACCTCCTCACTCAGGTGTGCAAGGACCGCTTTGAATATGTAAGTGGCTACGTTTCTGACATTTTGGTTTATAGTTTTTTGGGTGGGTGTGTGTGTGTGTGGGTGGGTGTGTGGGTGGGTGTGTCTGTGGGTGTGTGGATGTGTGGGTGTGGGTGTGTGTGTGTGTGTGTGTACTTGTTGGGTACTCTGTTGTCAGTTTCTTCTGCTTCTGTTCAGTTTTCAGCCATTTTTTGTGTTGATTGGCACTTTCGTCACCGTTGTGATAATATCGGATAAGTGTCATCGGGTAAATCTTTCAGGAGAAGACCATACTGTTTGATGAAAAGGGGGGCTTAGATTCTCCCATTTTCCTTTCGTTCAAAAGAGTCCCGCATATATGGATGATGCTTTAGCTCTGTTCATCTTAATGTTTTTCCGTTTGTGGAGCATTTTTGTTATTGCTCAGATTTCTTGTCGAATGACTTCATGTTTCTATTTCTGTTGGGGCTTTTTCTCTTTTGGCATTAAGGACGAAGAATGGTAAAGTTTGGTACTCAAGTCTCCATAGGGAGTGTGTGCGTTTCCCTGACTGTGTTAGTCTGTGTGTGTGTGTGTGTGTGTGCGTTTCCCTGAATGTCTTTGCCTGTCTCTGTGTGTGTGTGTACGGTTCCCTGACTGTCTTTGTCTCTGTGTGTGTGTGTGTACGGTTCCCTGAATGTCTTTGTCTCTGTGTGTGTGTGTGTACAGTTCCCTGACTGTCTTTGTCTCTGTGTGTGTGTACGGTTCCCTGAATGTCTTTGTCTCTGTGTGTGTGTGTGTACGGTTCCCTGACTGTCTTTGTCTCTGTGTGTGTGTGTGTACGGTTCCCTGAATGTCTTTGCCTGTCTGTGTGGCAGCTGTCGTTCTCCCCGGCCACGCCCAGAGTGTCCCACGTAAAGCTGCTGTCTCTGCTGACGTGTATCTTCACCTCGTGCTGCGTGCTGCTGGCGGCCAGTGCCTGGGTCGCTCTCCACATCAGCCTCACCATCTGTGCGTTCCTGGGAGCTGAGGTGAGCACACACACACACACTAGCACACACACGCACACTCACTCACACGCAAACTAGCACACACAAACACGCACACCAGCACTCACAAACATGCACCCACCAACTTCTGTGTTTAAGACTTCGTGGTACGTGGTACGCCATTTTGAAAAACGATGTTTTACGCGAGAGTTTCATTGAGCAGTCGACACATTCTGTATAGGAAAAATTTTAATTTTATTTTTCGTGATATTTTTGCTTGCACAAGGTTTTATTGGGGGTGTTGTTGTTACTGTTGTAGGTTTGATTGTTGATCTGTCTGTGGTTTCGTTAGTTTGAGTCAGATCCTGATGGTCAAAGTCACCATGGCTGTGTTATTTGTTATTTGTTGAGTCCTCTTGGACAGTTGAAAAAGATGAGTCCAGAATGCACTTATTTCATATTTTTAAAATGCAAATCTGAATTTGAGTACTGCTTTTGTAATTATGTGTGGATCGTTTTTTTAATTTCTTTTAATTTTAATTTTTTTTTGGGGGGGAGGGAGGGCGGGGGGGCTTTGAGAAGTGTTTGTATGGTGTCATCCTGACACAGACTTTGCTACGTCTGCTGTGGTGTCTTTGGTGTGAGTGATTGACCTGATGTGGTGTCTTTGGTGTGAGTGATTGACCTGATGTGATGTCTTTGATGTGAGTGATTCACCTGATGTGGTGTCTTTGATGTGAGTGATTCACCTGATGTGGTCTCTTTGATGTGAGTGATTCACCTGATGTGGTCTGTTTGATGTGAGTGACTCACCTGATGTGGTCTCTTTGATGTGAGTGACTCACCTGATGTGGTGTCTTTGGTGTGAGTGATTCACCTGATGTGGTGTCTTTGGTGTGAGTGGTTCACCTGATGTGGTCTGTTTGATGTGAGTGATTGACCTGATGTGGTCTCTTTGTGATGTGAGTGACTCACCTGATGTGGTCTGTTTGATGTGAGTGACTCACCTGATGTGGTCTGTTTGATGTGAGTGATTGACCTGATGTGGTCTGTTTGATGTGAGTGATTGACCTGATGTGGTGTCTTTGTGATGTGAGTGATTCACCTGATGTGGTGTCTTTGGTGTGAGTGATTCACCTGATGTGGTCTGTTTGATGTGAGTGATTGACCTGATGTGGTGTCTTTGTGATGTGAGTGATTGACCTGATGTGGTGTCTTTGGTGTGAGTGACTCACCTGATGTGGTCTGTTTGATGTGAGTGACTCACCTGATGTGGTCTCTTTGATGTGAGTGACTCACCTGATGTGGTGTCTTTGGTGTGAGTGATTCACCTGATGTGGTGTCTTTGGTGTGAGTGGTTCACCTGATGTGGTCTGTTTGATGTGAGTGATTGACCTGATGTGGT
>NW_004798845.1:7900-9346 GCF_000002075.1 Aplysia californica | reverse complement strand
CGGGGGGGCTTTGAGAAGTGTTTGTATGGTGTCATCCTGACACAGACTTTGCTACGTCTGCTGTGGTGTCTTTGGTGTGAGTGATTGACCTGATGTGGTGTCTTTGGTGTGAGTGATTGACCTGATGTGATGTCTTTGATGTGAGTGATTCACCTGATGTGGTGTCTTTGATGTGAGTGATTCACCTGATGTGGTCTCTTTGATGTGAGTGATTCACCTGATGTGGTCTGTTTGATGTGAGTGACTCACCTGATGTGGTCTCTTTGATGTGAGTGACTCACCTGATGTGGTGTCTTTGGTGTGAGTGATTCACCTGATGTGGTGTCTTTGGTGTGAGTGGTTCACCTGATGTGGTCTGTTTGATGTGAGTGATTGACCTGATGTGGTGTCTTTGTGATGTGAGTGATTCACCTGATGTGGTGTCTTTGGTGTGAGTGATTCACCTGATGTGGTCTGTTTGATGTGAGTGATTGACCTGATGTGGTCTCTTTGTGATGTGAGTGACTCACCTGATGTGGTCTGTTTGATGTGAGTGACTCACCTGATGTGGTCTGTTTGATGTGAGTGACTCACCTGATGTGGTCTGTTTGATGTGAGTGATTCACCTGATGTGGTCTGTTTGATGTGAGTGACTCACCTGATGTGGTCTGTTTGATGTGAGTGATTGACCTGATGTGTCTCCCTCTGTCCCCAGTGTTTCCTGCTGTTGCTGAAGTGCCTGTATGTCATGTTGAGGTAGGTGGCGCCGTCACAAAACCCTTTCACTATCTGGAACAGCCTCATGTCATCATTGAAATGTAGTCAATGTTGCCGCTTTTGTGAATGATGGGAGATGTGATATTTGTGAATGATGGGAGATGTGATATTTGTGAATGATGGGAGATGTGATATTTGTAAATGATGGGAGATGTGATATTTGTAAATGATGGGAGATGTGATATTTGTGAATGATGGGAGATGTGATATTTGTTCCCATCGTGAAAACCCAATGTGACGCCCTTGTACATGGACATATTCTCGTAGCGTGTGACTTCCCTTTCTTGGGTTTTGTTTATTGTTGGGGGTGGTGCCTTTTCAAGATTGCTGAGCAGACTTTGTGCTGTTGAGGCAAGAGAGGGGAGCAGAGTAAGCCTCATTCCCTGTAAGGACTTCTCTGTTGACATCCACCCCTTGGTGCTCGTATGACCTTAGGCAGTTGCGAGCGCTATAAAACCTCACTAAAACAAAACTACGAAGATTGCTGTTACTCTAATTTGCTGTCCTTGCAGTTTTCAAACTAGGTCAACACAGTGGATGATCATGCCATAATTGGTTTGTTCTCATAGGTTGTCTTTTGGCATATTTGATTGTTGGAGGCTTCCTAGTGTCCCTGCTAACATGCCTATTTTGTTTCTTTCTCTCAAAGCTTCATTGATAGATAATGAATAGATTCAGAAACTCCGGGGG
>NW_004798845.1:3753-5401 GCF_000002075.1 Aplysia californica | reverse complement strand
GCCACCCGGGCAAAATTCAAAATTTCCTACC
The DNA here is from genome assembly GCF_000002075.1 of Aplysia californica. Lineage (NCBI taxonomy): Eukaryota > Metazoa > Mollusca > Gastropoda > Aplysiida > Aplysiidae > Aplysia > Aplysia californica. Next base: position 5,370 of record NW_004798845.1, on the reverse strand, counting down.
AACGAAAAAGTATTAGGTGTGTCCCGCGCGCTCATATGACCTTATGCAGTTGCGAGCGCCGTAAAACCCTATACTAAACAAACAAACAAACAACACATGCTGGTCAATTGGTTCTCTATGTGTGTGTGTTTTCTATTGTGTACACATGCTGGTCAATTGGTTCTCTATGTTTATGTGTCTTCTATTGTGTACACATGCTGGTCAATTGGTTCTCTATGTGTGTTTTCTATTGTGTACACATGCTGGTCAATTGGTTCTCTATGTTTATGTGTCTTCTATTGTGTACACATGCTGGTCAATTGGTTCTCTATGTGTGTTTTCTATTGTGTACACATGCTGGTCAATTGGTTCTCTATGTTTATGTGTCTTCTATTGTGTACACATGCTGGTCAATTGGTCCACAGCTCCACGGAAACATCTTCCTCAGCATGGCCAGTCTCGTTATCTGCATGCAGCTGCGTTTCCTGTTCTACGAGTTCCAGCGCCGCATCAAGCGACACAAGAACTACCTGAAGGTCGTCAAGGACATGGAGGCAAAGTAAGGTCCACTGTTACCTTGTTTTACTGGAGAGAACTTGAAACACATAGACGTAATGTTTGTTGGAAGTACGGCTGAGTGGAATGTCTTTTTTCTGATTTCTTTTGACTTTTTTCTGTACAGATAGTTTATGCAGTAGTGTGTGAGACAGGATGGTCTTCGTTTTATCTCCTTTGTTGGTGTCAACTTTAAGTAAGAAATTCATTCTTATTCCATTTGTCTTGAATAATGGTTGTGCTTAGTGAGACTAAAGTGTTGTCCTTGCTACTATTGGGAATAATTCTTCCTCTTTCTACTTCTCTGTGTGTCCTCATCAAAGGCCCCACTGGTGGGTGGACTGTCATTTCATTTTTGTCTTCTTGCAATGTTGAAAATGTCTTCATTTTTGCCGACTGAAATGTTTCCCTGGCTGTGCGGAGTCCCAGTAACCTACTGCTGGCAGTGTGTTGGTGGCTGCAGGTTTCTTCTCAGACTTTTGGAATGATGGGTCTGGAGGACTGGCCCAGTTGTAATAAAGTTCCACAGATTTTGTGTTCCAGTGTACCCTCTGTTGTCTGGGGGATACACACAGGGAGAATGTTGTCTGGTAGACTGTCTAGACAGGGGGGATACACACAGGGAGAATGTTGTCTGGTAGACTCTGTCTAGACAGGGGGATACACACAGGGAAAATGTTGTCTGGTGAACTCTGTCTAGACAGGGGGGATACACACAGGGAGAATGTTGTCTGGTAGACTCTGTCTAGACAGGGGGATACACACAGGGAGAATGTTGTCTGGTGAACTCTGTCTAGACACGGGGGATACACACAGGGAGAATGTTGTCTGGTGAACTCTGTCTAGACACGGGGGATACACACAGGGAGAATGTTGTCTGGTGAACTCTGTCTAGACAGGAATCTGTTGACTGTTGCTTGGGGGATACTCAGAGGGATAGTGTCCGGCCGGTGCAAGTCGCCCGATCTGGGATGGCTAGCGTTTTGATACATGAACAAATTTGGTGGATTAGCTTGACGCTTCTGGCCTGTGGGGATTTCTACTGACCACTCCATCACTGACCACTAACGTTGTGTTGCCCCC
>NW_004798845.1:0-1707 GCF_000002075.1 Aplysia californica | reverse complement strand
TCAAACAACTGTCCTGTCTTCCTCAAACAACTGTCCTGTCTTCCTCAAACAACTGTCCTGTCTCCCTCACTGTCTGTACCGTGGGGACACGTGGAGGTGAGGCAACTGTCTAGTCTGCTGAAACAACTGTCCTGTCTCCCTCACTGTCTGTACCGTGGGGACACGTGGAGGTGAGGCAACTGTCTAGTCTGCTGAAACAACTGTCCTGTCTCCCCCTATGTGTTGTCTCGTCTGCTCCAACAATCGTTCTCCCTCCCCCAGCTCGTGCCTGAGGTCATGGCTGGAACAAGACACATCCTGTCCCACATGCCGCACCGCCCTCAGCGAGACCCCGCAGGGAGAGAGGAACCCCATGGGCCCGCCCGGAGCCCCCAACGTAGCAGACGGCATCGTGCCCCCGGCCCCCCAGGGAACCACCAACCATTTTTTCCACTTTGACGGTAAGAAAAACCAGACACCAATTCCTCATCAAATAGTTGTTGAACATGTCCATTTTGTTTGTGATAGTTGGTGAGGTCAGGCCTTTCTGTGGGCGTACAGGAAGACATTCCTTGCTGATTAAGCTTAGAGGAAGACATTCCTGGTTTGTATCGTTCTTTGTTCATTGAGCTTAGAGGAAGATATTCCTTGTTGGTAACGTTCTGTGTTGTGTCAATGACAGACTCGCGGTACGTGAGGTTAGATAACGTTCATTGTTCTGTCAATGACAGACTCGCAGTACGTGAGGTTAGAGGAAAATGTTCCTTGTAGATAACGTTCTGTGTTGTGTCCATGACAGGCTCGCGGTACGTCAGCTGGCTGCCCAGTTTCTCGGTGGAGGTGACCCACACCAACTTACTGCCCGGGCAGCAAGCTCACGCCACACAGACCTCACAGCTGGACAACATGGCCCGAGAAGTGCAAGTGGTGTTTCCCAGCATTCCTCAGCAGGTCATCATGGAGGACCTGAGGGTCACGCGCTCGGTGGACCAGACCATCGACAACATCCTCGAAGGTCGACTGATTGTGCCTCAGGTGAGACTGGCTGTGTGTGCCACAGGTGAGACTGGCTGTGCCTCAGGTGAGACTGGCTGTGTGTGCCACAGGTGAGACTGGCTATGTGTGCCACAGGTGAGACTGTGCCTCAGGTGAGACTGGCTGTGCCACAGGTGAGTCTGGCTGTGTGTGCCACAGGTGAGACTGGCTGTGCCACAGGTGAGACTGGCTGTGTGTGCCACAGGTGAGACTGGCTATGTGTGCCACAGGTGAGACTGGCTGTGTGTGCCACAGGTGAGACTGTGCCTCAGGTGAGACTGGCTGTGTGTGCCACAGGTGAGACTGGCTGTGTGTGCCACAGGTGAGACTGTGCCTCAGGTGAGACTGGCTGTGTGTGCCACAGGTGAGACTGTGCCTCAGGTGAAACATGGCAGATTGTTCTGTTGGCCTTGTGATGGGACTGGCTAACCCACAGTCTTTATTGTAGGGTTTTGTTTTTGTAAATTCGTCCAAAGTTTTCTACTGTAGTCACAGGCATGGTGTATTCACCAAAGGAGAAAGTTTTCTTGTTGAACCAATGACAGGAAGAGAATCTTGTGGAGAGGGGAATTTGTCGGAGGCTCAAGGAAGCTGTTCATGTCGTCTGTCCTTCTTTGATTCATGGAAACTGGGCCATACTCCCACTCTCTTGGCCTTTGGAACACTCACGCACACGCACGCACACACAAACAC
>NW_004798844.1:48683-65035 GCF_000002075.1 Aplysia californica | reverse complement strand
TAATAGTGAATATGTAACCACTGTGTAGGTGGCACGTGCGCCTCATGCGGCATGCTTGATGCGTGTGAAAATTTGCAATTTCGGCAAAACTGGACTGAGTTTCAAACAGGGCAGCAGTATCTGCAGGAGATCCTTCGACCTCTGGTCGTCCCGGCGCTGCAGCAGATTGGACCTCTGCTGTCCTTCAGGACGACAACGCCACTCCGCACAGATCCAGGGCCGCCGACGCCTTCGTGCAGCAGGCGGGGATTACCCGCATGGTTTGGCCGGCCAACAGTCCAGACCTCAATCCTATTGAACAGCTGTGGGGTGAGCTTGGTCGGGGAGTTCGTGAAAACCACCCTTTGCTCGCCAACCGTCAGCAGCTGCTTGGATGGCTGCAACGAGAATGGAACAACATTCCGCAGGCCTTTCTGGCACGCCTGATCAACTCTAAGCGCCAACGGTGCCTTGACTGCCTTGCGGTGAATGGTGGGCACACGCACTTCTGACAATTCCAGTGACATTCACGAACTTAAACTGGTCATTTTCTTTGACATTGCTGAGACTTTTTGAGACCCTTTCTTTTCTGATTTTCGATGTTTAGGGTGGGTCCCTTTTGAGGGCTTGAAATTACACATTTAGGTTCCGATTGTGATGAAATGTCTTTTATGCACTTATGAATTAAATGTATGTCAAAGAAGGAACAATTTGGTTTATGGTTTTTATTATGCTTGCACTTTTGCAAATGGTCCTGAACTTTTTGTGACGACTGTATTATTACACGACACGACCTATATAGTTGTTGTACTCTGTTGTTGTTTTTCCAGATGTTGTTCCACCGGCAGGTGATTTCTTGACGGAAGATGCAATGGTGTCTGGAACCTTCACTACTTCCGCCGCCACAACCACACGGCCTTCATCGTCACTATCAGCGCCACCCACAACATCGCCAATTTTATCAACTGTGACGAATCCCCCATCAACCATGGCAACCACACCAAAGTCTACATCATCGTCATTACCATCATCATTTCCATCACCACCATCATCATCATCATCATCATTAACACCACCGCCATTACCATCCTCATTACCACCATCACCATCGTCGACGACGACAGCAAGCACGACTGAATCCACAACAACAGCCCACCCCCCCTCAATGCCTCGATAGTAACGCCCCCCTGCGGACCTGTGTGGAAGGCACATTCTGCTCTGTAGACCCGGCCGTAGTCACCCACACTTCTCTCCCCTGCCCGGATGTCGGCCATGTCTGTTGTGAATTTGTAAGTTCCAATCAAAGAGCCTAGGTTATACCCAAGGAGGTGTTATTTGTTCTAAAGTCCTTAGTACTGTTACTATTAATGATTGGTTTATTATTTATTTCTCCAATCATTCATTTCGTGTTTTCTTTATTCATCCGCTTGTTAATGTTTGCGCATTTATTCATTTATTTATTTCGTATTTATTATTTTATTTCTTCATTTAGTTACGCTTGTTCTATTTTGTTTTTTGTTTGTTGGGGGGTGTTTGTTGGAAAAGAGGGGGGAGGGGATAAAATCTAATTCTGGGACCAGCGAGGTGAGTTATTTTATGTATTTTTGTAAGTGTTTTACGGCGCTTGCAACTACATATTATGTCACATGAGCGCGCGGGACACATTACGAATTTTAGTTTGGTAGGATTTAATTTTTAATTTTGCCCGAGTGGCGGCCGAAGCCTACTCTTCTTATCGATTTTGGGAAAACCAGGGGATCTTTAACGTGCGTAACTTGCACACGGGACCTCCTGAGATTTTTTCGACCTTGTCCGGGAAGGATAGGTGTTCTATCTTACCTCCCCTAAAATCGGGGGTGAAAATGCTAAAGGTTTTTTAACGCCCATATTAACACTATTAGGTTACTTGAGAGGCATGAGGACCTCCGATGTTAACGTCCATCTCCGAAAGGACTGAGCCAAGTGGGAAATTCGTGTAAAGTGCCTTTCCTAAGGACACAACGTCGGGCCAAACTGAGGCTCGAACCCTCGAACCCGCAATCTCCCAATTACAAGCCGGGTAGCCTAACCTAAATCAGGGATGTGGCTGAAAGACAGCACTATGAAGGACCCTTGGAGTAGCAGTAAAAAGGCTGCAGAAAGAGTCAAGAGCCCAAAGGAGGGGGCAGAAATTGGAAACGAAAGCAGACAGAACAAAATTAGAGAGCTGGAAAGGAAGTGAGAGGAGATTTTTTTAGAAGAAAATTTTCCGAGGTTGAACGGCTTCGAACCCAGGACTAATTGAATGAAAGGCGACCCCCGTAACCTCTAGACCACGAGAGCCCCTTTCTGCCAGACTAGCTTATTGTTGCTTTATTTTTTTTACGGTTGCACAAGGTAGGCCTACATGTATGTGTTACGCCCGTAGCTACTCAATCTATGATATCATTTACGAAACGAGCAACTTTAACCCTGCCTGTAACAGTAAGGGTTAACTCAGGGCTTAGGAAGGATACAGTATCACAGCAGAAAGATGGAGAAGAGATACTGGATAACACAAACGTAAACTTCTCTGTGTGGGATTTGAATACGGATCTTTTTCTTGTTTTCGCGAAGAGCCAAACCCTTACATCATAGACACTGCTCATCTTTTTATTTGTACGTTGTTCAGAATCATACTTCTTTTTTTATCGTGGTTTCTTTATCCTAATAGCTCCACATTACCCCCCAGGCCTGTACTAATGTTTTCCTGTTACACATTAACATTGAACGGCATCACACCCCTACCCAAACACACCTATACTACAGTTTCCACATTACACATTAGCATTACACCCACCCCCACCCCCCAATTCTTTTTTCTCCTTTTTTTCAGCTGGCTGGCTGATTTTTCACCCAGGCAAAGATCTTACGTACACCATCTTTGACTCAGCGGTAAGCAGACATCCAGATGGATTTGTCAACGAGTCTGTGAAATTAACTCGTCAGTCTGGTAGCGAAGGCTCAACCTTTTCTTTCTTTAGTTTAGTAAGAATTTTACCGCACTTGAAACTAAGGAAGATTGATGATTGATAGAAAAGAATGAGCAAATCACACGAGAGCGCCCGCTTTTTTTTGGGGGGGGGGCGGGATCAAACTCGCACGATTGTTTACTACAGGGGAGATAACGTCCTTGGTGAAGGTTTTTTGTTGTTGTTGTTGTTTTTGGCTTTTTTTATATACATAATAACACATATTTTTAGAAAATAAATCAATCATAACAAATATGTATTCACTGAACTATTGTACTGGTGTTTCCTCAACGTTCTTCCGCTTATTCGATGAATAACGGCGACTTTTAAACATTTGTTTTTGTTTAGTTTAGTTGTGTTGTTTTTTTCTCTTTTGCTTTCTTTTGTTTTTTGTTTTCGTTTGTTTGTTGCCTCATGGTCACACACAGAAGACTTGAGTTATGTGCCTCATGGTTTACATACAGAAGATTTGAGTTATGTGCCTCATGGTTTACATACAGAAGATTTGAGTTATGTGCCTCATGGTTTACATACAGAAGATTTGAGTTAGGTGCCTCATGGTTTACATACAGAAAACTTGAGTTATGAGCTGACCAAGGTAGGGCTTTTTAGTGTTAGTACAAGTTTTAGTTTTATGGCACTTGAGTATGTGTAACACAATTTAAGTCATATAAGGGATTAGAGGTTTTACTAAAGAGTAACAATTTTTGCGCTCACAGTACATCAAAGTATATTTAAAACAAATTGTTAGCGTTTTACACACACACACACACACACACACACACACACACACACACACACACACACAGAGAGAGAGAGAGAGAAAGGGAGAGAGAGAGGGAGAGAGAGAGAGACGGAGAGAGAGAGGGATAGAGAGAGGGAGAGGAGAGAGATGATGCAGCGGTGTAAGGGAGAGAGAAAGGGCAAGAGAGATAGGGGAAGTGGCCACAGAAAGAGATGGCAAGACAGCAAGAGAGAGACAGAGGGAGAGAGAGAGAGAGAGAGAGAGAGAGAGAGAGAGAGAGAGAGAGAGAGAGAAAGAGAGAGAGAGAGCAACATACAGTTATAAGTGAGGGTATATATGTATGGATGAGCATATAGATATATATACTCAAAGTTAACACAACATAGCGACTACACAGTATACAGATGATCAAAGGCTATAGGGCCTCACTCATATATCTTTCACACACACCCAGCACACACTGGCTAAAGACGTGCCCTGGTCAGTATGGCAGTTTTTATCTGCCACTTGCCAGTTCACATGATAATGATTGAAACAAGTCACTTTAGTTTTAGTAAAAGTTTTACGGCAGGAGAAACACAAAAAGATCAAATAAGTGCAGAAGATTTAGAGGTGTTACAAGACTACAAGAGAGTACTCTGGAAGACACTCGAAAAGTATGGCGTCAGAGGACAATTGTTAGATAATGTCAGAGCTCTATATACCAACAGTGGAAGCTCAGTAAGAACGAAGGAAGGAAATACAGACTGGTTCAAAGTAAGATCTGGAGTACGACAGGGATGCATTCTATCTCCCTTCCTGTTTATAATATATATGGACACAATAACGCAAGAAGCAAACCAAAGCCCAGAAAGCCTAAATGAATTTCTGTTCGCAGACAACCAATGTCTAATTCATCATGACCAACAAAGCCTCCAAAATCACACTACCGAACTCAACAACACCTGTGAGAAATTCAACATGAAAATAAGCACATCAAAAACAGAAGTTATGAAAGTGAGCCGAAACCATAGTCCCCTGAACATCCATGTCAATAGTAAACAACTGAAACAGGTGAAAGAGTTTAAATATCTTGGCAGCACTTTTTCTGAAAACGGGTCCATAGACAGAGAAATAGAAATGCGAACTCAAAAAGCCAACGCTGTCACCTACCAGCTTCCTCCCCTTCTATCTCATCCAAACATCTCCATGGACACAAAGAGACAGCTTATCACCTCAATATTCATACTAACATTACGTTATCAGTGCCAGACCTGGACCTTAAGCAAAACCCATGAAAACAAAATCACCGCATGCGAAATGAAATGTCTCCGCAAAACCCTTAACATCACAAGACGAGACAGGCAGAGAAATGAAGAAGTAAGAGCAGCTATCGGCACTGAGTCCTGCCTGCGTTACATAGAAAGACAGAGGATAAAATGGTTTGGCCACCTGTTACGCATGTCACCTGACCAGCCAGTCTTGAGAGCCTACAACACCAAGCACTCAGGCTATAAAGGAAGAGGAAAGCCACGCAAAAGGTGGATCGAGGGTGTCAAGATACCCTAAGAAAACATAACATCACAACTGAAAAGCTGTGGAGCTGGCCTACCATAGAAAACTGCATCTCCCCTCGAGGCTTAACAGAAACAGAGGATGAAAAAGTAAAAGTAAAGTAAAAGAGAGTAGCAAATACAAAAAAGAAGGAGGAGAGATAAGGATGATTAATGTTGGTAGGAAAGAAGGGGCAAACCACACTAGAGTACCCCCCCCCCCCCCTCCCAAATCACTTTTTAAAAAGACATTAAAGGCAAAGTCTTTTACAGTAAACAGTCAACATGATGATGACTGACGCAAGTCACTCTTGGCAACATTTTCGGCAAGAAGGAATGTGAAAAATCAAACTGCCACTTGGAGCGTAATGTTCATATTTGTATGTTTGGTTTACAAAAGTGTGCATATTATTAGAGTGCAAGTGTGCGCATGTATGCATGCATGAGAATGTATGGGCCGGTTCAGGAGCTTGTGTGGGTAGATATGAGAGGGTGTGTGTGTTTGTACATGAGTGTGTGTGCGCATGTGTGTGTGCGTCACTGTGCATGAGAACATATACACATGCTAGTTTATGCATGCATGTGTATGTGTGTGTGTGTGTGTGTGTGTGTGTGTGTGTGTGTGTGTGTGTGTGTGTGTGTGTGTGAGAGAGTGTGTGTGTGTGTGTGTGTGAGCATAAGTGTGCGTATAAGGGTGTACGTGCACTTGTGTTTAGCCAGTAATGTTCACAGGACCCTCTTCTAAAATAAAAATGAAAATCTGAAATGAACCAAGTCTCAACTCACCATAACCTAATTGCATTTCATCAAACATAATCATAAATTAATCATTCTCAATTTTTATCTGAAAAAGGCACGTGAATAAACACAGGTAACATAGAGTAAAATACCCAAACCAAGGAATGTCCAGTAAATATTGTCAGCTTTCTACATCAGAGATCTCCAACAAACATCCTGTACAGGAATATTGTTTTACATCCAAGAACGCAAAAAAAAGACATAAAGAACACATAAAAGAGTAAAAATTAATAAAATAATATGACACGTTGGGGGGTCCTATGGACTAAAATGTCACTGTTTTCTATTCCCCATTTTGCCAGACATTTGATAGGCCTAAATAGAGATGACAAAAATCTCTAGTTGTGGACAAAACTATATGATCCAAAACAAAAAAACACAACAAATGTAACAAAGAAAATACTTCACACAGTATATTGCTTGAACTGCTAGATTCACAAGCCACATTATTTATAATTGCTCCAGCTTGAAAAAAAATTCTTTTATGTAAATGGAAAACTCAACTTCGTCCATGATGAAATTACACCACAGGAGCTAGCGGTACCAAAGATTTAAAAAATACACTTTTAAAAACCATGCAATGAATATGTCACAAAGTTCCCCAGAACTTCTGAAAGAAAACCACTTTCTCAAGAGGACACAACTTTTGTTTTAGTCTGTGTACTTTTCTCTTTTTCTATTCTCAAAGGTCAGCAAAAAGCTTCAACCTCACCCCAATAGGCCTGAACACACACACCTGAGCCTGTGCTACTTTTCCTTCTACCTTCTAAAACATCAAACTTGTGCCTCAGCACGCAGTAGTCAGTGATGTAAATCCTAAGGAACTCAGGTTCATTGGTCCTAATTAATAGCTCAGGGGCCTGGTATGTAAATCTGAATATGTTCCAAACAGCATTACAAAACTCCCAGAAAAAATGGTGTGTTCAGAGAGTTGAGAGGTATGAATGGTCTGATATTATGCTTTATGTGATATGTTATGTGTTATACGAAGAATGATACATCGATCTACATCATTAACTAAACAAAAGTTCCGACAGCTCAACTTAAAACATGGTATGATATACGCATGAAAATAGACAGCTTAGGTGACAGTATGTTTTCACCATCTGTCAGAACCAACAACGTGTTTTGTGAGATACAACATCCCAGCAGATAGACGGAGATCCTCAATAATATAATGTTTGCATGCAATAATAAAGAATTTTAACCATTACATTATACACATGAGTAAAATCTGATAAATAATGAGCAATATAAAATAATAAATCAATGACAGATCTACATAAATACCATCAACTAATCAAGCATCCCTATCGTTATGATAACTTTCACCATTTCTCGCTAAGAAGAATAAAGTTCACTACAATCCCTGCACGAGAAGAACCTCATGAGGAAAACTGAACAAAATTTTCCCTGACTGGTCCCAATTTTCAGGTATACAGTAAGTACAAAGCAAATAGCAGGCCCACAAACAAGCACCAGAGCATGCAAGTGCTGTTCTGGCAAGCTATGTAATCTCTTCTTTGTTGAGTATTTCCTCTGCATGTTGCGACCTCAGTGCTTTCTTGTCATATCTCCATTTTTTTTAAACACTGAAAATGTGACTTCTTCTTAAGCTCACTCTTTGTTATGAACTGTTTTCACTGTTATTAAGAATGGAGATGCAACAAGAAAGCACTGAAGTCACGATGTGTCAACACTATAACAGAAAACAAGTCAAGTTAAACAGTTGTTGGAATGCCCTATATGAGACAATTCCAGAGCATCCACATAACCAGAGCAAGTGGCTCTTAAAGACAAGCAACCTGGAAACACTTTAACCGACACTGCATATGTGACGATGTCTAGCATCACCACAGTAAAATCCCCAAAGAAAAGGAAGAAAAAATATGTAAATATTTTTCTAGAACATTCTCTTGCGTTATAAGTCTCAGACAAAAAGACAGAAAAAATCACAATAGGCCTACCCTGCTCAATATCTTTAATTTTGCACTTTAAAAAGTAAGACAATAAAACAGTACAAACAAGTGTAGAATCAAATCATGCTTGTGAACTTTGAATTCATCAAGAAAGACAATACAATTTTTCTCAAATAAGTCTTATTACATAAACGGAAATTTTCAATATAAAATGATGTCAAAGTTAAAACATATGCAAGAAGCAATAAAGAATCAACATAAATAAATACTTGAGCAATTATATGATTATATCAAAGAAGATATAATGGAAAAAGGATCCATCACAAGTTAATTACTAATAATATCCACAAACAAAAAAAGCTGTCAACAAATTACATGAGTTTTGCTGTAAGGTGTTATAGTATTACAATGCTTTAACAAGGAAAAATCTGGAACCAAAAAACAACGACAAGAAAAAATAAGTTAATTCCAATAATAACTTGCGAAGTTGTGGAAGGTTAAATGAAGCTACACATTCTCTTGTTGCAACAGCAACAACAACCATATATTATATATATCATATATATTACATACATAAGCAGTGCGGAATTGTATACTGCACCGGAGGGCAAAAATCAAGTAACAAGGAAAAGTAAAGTAAGTGTGTGTGTATACACATGTGTATGTTTATGTTATGTATGTATGTGTGCGTACATATGTGTGCGTATGTGTAGGTGTGTCTGTATGTGTGTGCATACAATACACATGTATGTGTGTAGACATGAGTATGTAGGTGTGTGTGTGTACATGTGTGCTCAAATGTATAATATAGAGCAGGCAGTTATACAACAAAGGAAACAAACTGCAGCAGATAAAATCAGCACAATCCCTCAAATAGACAAAAGACACAACAATTATAAAGATGCAATGTTGACAGTCCTTTCAACCATAATTCAGTACGGAAAATAATCCCCTTAATATGTCTCAAAACAAAACCATTCTGGACTGTACAAATTTATAGAACTGGCACTGTTCAACTTTTACAGAAAAAGTGTACAGGCTAAAATGTAAATGATTATGGTGGTCAAAAGAACCCAACTACAGATCTTATTCAAAAGTCAGGTATCCTCCTAAAGGTTTACATGACTTTACAATAACTCCCTTGGTTGGCCCATTCTTCCAATAAACCAATTTATTCCCCATGGCTTAAGCAACCTTCCCGCCTAAAAAAAAAAAAAAACCCACATAAACCATTATCACCATATTTTATCTCTTCCAATTTCCAAGTAACCATTTGCAAGATAGGCAAACTGATGAAAAGAATTAAAGTTAAGAAGTGCCTTTCATAATGATGCAACATCTATCCTGCCTAGCTGGGGACCCAACTTATTAAAACTCTTGAATCTCACCACTTAACTGGAAGTAATAAAAAAAAATCAACATCACTGCTCCCATCTATCCAACTCCTCCCCCTTCCCATCCCCCAGCCCCCTCCTTTCAACAGACATAAAACATGAAAAAGGCTATTAGTGCTAAATATAGTGTTTATTGCTGTTACGATTTTGTTTAGTAAGTCAACATGATAAAGAGCAACGCTTCCCCACAACCAGATAGCAGTACTAAAATAAGAGCAAAGCTGAGAAAAAGTAAAACAAGTGGAGCACACCACAGCAGCTAGCAACTACACATTGACAGCTGCAATTGCAGGGTAAATTAACAAAAGATGAGTGCGAAAATCCTTGGAAGCTCAGGAATATATGAGAGTCTGAACAACCGAATGATTCAAGTTTAACAGCTGCAAATGCAGGGTTATAAACAAAAGATGAGTGCAAAAATCCTTGGAAGCTCAGGAATATATGAGAGTCTGAACAACCGAATGATTCAAGTTTAACAGCTGCAAATGCAGGGTTATAAACAAAAGATGAGTGCGAAAATCCTTGGAAGCTCAGGAAATACAGTGTCTATTGAGAGTCTGAACAACCAAATGATTCAAGTTTAACAAACGTATAGCCACAAGTTAAATTATTTCGAAGGAGAACTCGTGTCTTCTGAGTGCAATGGCAAAAAGCCTAATTATTACACCTGAGACATAGTAAGCCCACTCAAAGACCTCAAAAGAAAATAATTAGAATATGACGCAAAAAAAACACCCAAATAAGTTACAAAAATATTGAGAGGTTAAAAACAAAGGGTAACAAAGCATGCTGAGAAAAAAACCCAGATGTGATGATATACAGTCGAACTTGCTCAAACAACTACCTTTCCAAGACAATCACCTGCCCAAATGACCACTTTACCCCTTGCATTTTTTTTCCACAGTAGTCTCCGCTTAAACGCACACCATACAAAAGCACGCTCAACTCAAACGCACGCTTTCGTCATCTGACGAGTTTTATACTATGTAATTTAGACGTACAAACGCACGGTCACTACCTCTAAACGCACGCTCCGATCCGCGAAACACGCCGACAGGTAAAGCTTGACAAGGGGAAATTTTCACTACAATCTTTGAACCTGCACAGCCTGCATAAGACAAGCCTAGAAAATCACGCCGAACAAAGAGAGTGATGGACAGCGTTTTCACCTCCCAACTTTCCACAGACACGAAGGTCTGGGACGGGTCGGTGAAAAGTTTGGGGGGACTTAAATGTTTTTTGATTGGACACTGGAAATGTAGATCTTTCTTTGAAAGAAGGTTTCTGACTGGTGTCTGGGTGACTGCGTGTAATGTTTAGTTAGACCTAGGCCTGATGCGCCACACGCGTAAATGCCGTAAAACACTAGACAGGCCTCTACAGGATTAAAGATTAGCCAAATAAGCCTAATCAGCTGCGCTCGAAGAACGTACTTGTTCAACGAACCACAAGAGAAATGTTTCTCTGAATATAGAGAATGATTCTGCATGAATTTATGGTCGTGGGTGGTCGCTTGGAAAGCCACGTGGCTGGTCCGTCGTCTCTATGATTATCACCAACAGTATCCTCTTAGGCTATCTGTTCCCATCGTTTGTAGTGCATAGTCATAACATTGAGTCCGTCTTTCTCCCCCCCCCCCCCCATTCAACGCCTTTGTATTCTTAAACCCAGTCGGGGAATCCTTCACAAAACAGTCACGTGTCGTCAGATATTCTGCCAAAATGATCGCCTCTCTCCAAGGGAGGTCACTAGAGTAATAAGGAGTTGAAATGACTGCGTCCCTTCTTCCCCTTGCAAAGGTTCATGTAAACGCACGCTCCGTATAAACACACGCTAAGGAGCCCTCCCGAGCACCGTGCGTTTAGGCGGAGACTACTGTATATATCTTAACGACACTCGCCAAGAAGACCACCTGTCTAAGATGACCACTTTTCTCCTCGACAATGGGAGGCCGTCTAGGACAAATTTGATGGTCTAACCAAAAAGCGCATACAGAAACATGAGCAATGACAGAAAAATAAAAACAAAAACAACAGCTGCAATACAACTTCTGGAAAACTATAGATTCTGGTACTCCTTCACAAACATCTCACAAAAATAAACAATAACAGAGTACTTAAATACTTGGTGATTCATATTGGGTGAAACTATAGGACCTACAACATCAAAAGCTGCCGTATTGATGCAAACTGGGTATAATATAATGGTCACTGAGCGCCAACAGTTTTAAAAAGTGTCATACATTTAAAAAATTTCATAAATCAGACAACCATGGAAGACCACAGAAGAGCAGCACCAGGTGAGTGGAATATCAAAAGAACTCAATCTGTATTGTATAAACTATCTACTGTCGCAATAAAAAGCTCTGGAAAAATTGTAAATAGTTTTTTGCGTCCCAACTGATACAATTTTGGATCATTTAGGAAGCCAGCTGCTAAGACCCTGTTTGTAAAGGTCGACCCAGGCTGAGTTGGTTACGGTATCCCAGAAGAAAGACTGAGTTACAGTCGAACCTGCCTTGTCGGAAATCTGTGTAAAGAGGAAACCTGTCTTAACGGAATCTCCCCCCCCCCCCCTTTATAGCTTCCTCTTTAATTACCTGTATAAAACGGAAACCTGTCCAAAGCAGAAACGGGAAAAAAAATCCGCTCCCCTCCAGGGGTTCCACCTGTCTAAGTCTAAGACGGAAAACGCTTTGCCCCCTCAACCTTGATTTGAAACAAAAGTCACAAGTTTGGTTTCGCCGACTCTAAACTTAAAGCCATGTCGCCGTTCGAGGAAGGGGAGTAGGGGTGCAATTTGAGGGTAGATGTTACCCCATCTACGTGAGCTCTGAGCGATGCAGATGGTCAGGGTGGTATGAGTGTGAAATCTCACGAGTGCCAGTGAAAGTGCCCGAATAGCCATGCCTGCTGCCCTGATCGTACAACAAGCCGAGAAAAGAGTTCCTCAAATCATAGTTACATGGCAGTGAGGGGTAGCATTTGACGACTGTACTTGTTACATCGATGGGAGGGGCTATGGGTGGAAGCAAAGGAGATGTTCAAATGTTTCTGTTTTTAAACAAGTCAAACAGTGGTCCTATAAAATGCAAGCAATGGTGGTAATTGAATAAGGAAGACGGCCATGTCATTATCAGAGAAGATAACAGTTGAGAGGTGTGATGTTTTGACAACTCCTTGCCGACCAGACAAGCGACCCTTGATCCAATCGGCTGGGCCTTTTGAATCTGCCCTCTATTTACCCCCTAAATCCCCTGTCTCAGATGGAATTTTTTTCTGCATCCCTTGCGATTCCGTCTTACACAGGTTCGACTGTATCACTAACACAAACTCCCCCAGGCATGAAATGAACAAATGAGGAATAAAAAAGTGTCCCCTGTGTGTAATGATATACACATCACAGATGTCGAGAGAACAGCTCTGTCACAGATGAACAAAGTCATTCAAGGGAGAGAAAAATTTACAAAAGAAACTTTCAACAACAAAAATTCAGCTCAGCTGAGTATTTGCTTAATTTCTATGGCATTTCAGTTGCATATATTATTATGGCAGGCAAAAACAAAACCATGTCGAATTAACAAAAACCCTGTACCAACCAAACAGTTACAAAATCAACAGACAACATTCCCTGTCACGGCCAGCCAAGATCATTGATACATCAGTCATGTGTTTCACATCACCCTGTTTGACAAAATGGACCACATGAAGCACTCAATCAGTCATTGGCAATTGTGTGGGTTTCATGCCTCTTTCCACGCTAAGATTATATGAGAGGCGGGTCCTACAAATTTAATATTCATCTCCAAAAGAACCAAGTCAAGAGGATGGAGAACCTCAAAACTCACCAAACTACCCAAATCCAAGACACCCCCCCCCCCCTTCCCCTCCAATTGGGGATTAAAATCAGGCTCATCCACAAATCAGCAAAGAATTATTTTAATTGACATAACAGTATGCTCTCAGTTGGCGCCCGCCATGAAGAAAAGGAGCAAACCCAAAATTTCAAAACGAGATCTTTAGTTTTAGTAAGAGTTTTACGGCACTTGCAACACAATAAGGTCATGTAAGTGCCGAAGACTAGAGGTGTTACAAGAGAGTAACAAACACAAAAAAAAGGAGAGAAAAGGACGATAGACGTTTGATAGGAAAGAAGAAGCAAACCACACCAGAGCACCTGCCAACCACCCACAAACGAGATCTGAACGCCAACCTCATGCCTACATATGACAAGTCCAGACATGATTCAGGCCAACGATTATTTCCAAATTAATAGCCGGAACAATTTCCTTTTAAAAAATTTCAACCCCCCTCACCCCTTAACAAAATACAACAGAAAGCAAAGCCAAAACATTGGCCCTTGGTCCATTCCAAGCAGGGATTGAAGCCAAAATATAAGCACAAAATTAACAAAGCCTCAACACCTATCTCTTCACTTAATGTATGCTGAAGGTTTAAACACCTCTTTTGATGCAGTAATATTCGAGCGAGGACCTACACCCATTTTTAAATTTCCTGACAGATCAGACAGAGCGATGGAAACTCCAGGACCCAAACAATTCAAGAAGCCCTGCTCAGGCCTCAAGCTAAGGCCACTGCATCCCAGTTCAGCATGGCATAAATTGAGCCAGCAGCTCGCACATGAAACAGTTCAATAGAGCTGTAAAATTTATTTTACGGGACATACATTATGACTACAGAAGATCAAACTGCCGGACCAACCCCTCCCCCCCCCCCTTCTCAAACGTCAAACATAAGAAGCAAAAAGAAAACACCCTGGAACATTCCAGGTTTTCAGTAATTCAGACATATAAAAGGAATGGCAATCCAACTATGCTAATCACCATCCATACATCTCATCGTCACGTCCCATCCTTTATGAGTCTCCAGTCATCACTCATCTTGGTCATCAGGTCGAAAAGACCACTGACAACAGCCTGAGAGAAAGCAGACTTTCCAAAACTCAGAAAAGCTGCCAGGTAGCCAAATCTCATCAATGGTGTTGTGTGGTGTAAGTAATCAGAGCTGCTCAATCCATCTCTTCTTCTGACTTCCCATCTTCCTCATCCATCGTTTTCAGTGCAATCATCTCCATTGATACAGATTGCTAAAAGAGAGAAAATGGAAGGGGGAAAATCAAAACAGACAAGGGAAGGAAAAAGGTGAAAAAACAAGGAACAAATAGGACAGCTTAAGAAAAAAAGAAGAAAAGACCAAAATGGTAGAGAGGAGGAAGGAAAAATGGGGAGGACAGAGGAAGTGAACTCAAACACAGGCACACTCAAAGCATCACCTAAAAACTTCATTATTTCATTTTACTTTCCTTCTCTTTTCACTATTGTCCTTCCCTTGTCTATCTTCTTAAAGACAAAATTGAGCTGATGTGCTAAGAAAAACTAGGAACCGTTTATTCTCTTATCAAAATCAATCCACAAACAGCCTCCTCTGAAGAATATAGGAATGTGTGAATTAGATTACACTTTTTATGTTAGTCTTACATAATAGTTTTTAAGTTGGCAAGAAACACTGAGAAGAGAGTATGCAGTAAAATTCTGAAGTTAGAACTTCATGAACAAGAATGTTCGAACACACTGTGATAAAACTTTTATATCAGTCTACCTAAAACTTGAATTTGGTGTGAAACAGGGATGTAAAGACGTAAGTATGCAGTACAGCAATAATTCTGGGGTTTATAACTTGATGAACAAAATGATCATATACACTGTAATAAAAACATTTCTTTACAGACCCAGCTTTGCTGTACACTCATACTCATCAACAACAAAACAATACAAAGTTAAGGAGCACACATTTTATAACAATCTGAGAAAAAAAAGGTTAGAAGAAATACAAAGGAGAGATAAGATGAAATAACTGCTTTTTCCCCCGATTCACCCCCAAACCTCATTTCACAACAGCCCCCTTGTTCATTGGAGTAAAGAGAAAAACATAGACACATTGACAGTCAATTTGCACCCAGAAAAAAAAAAGCAAGACAAATAGTGAGACAGCTAGAACCCCCCCCCCCCCCCCCCCCCCTAAAAAAAAGCCAAAACCTCAAAGCAACCCCACCAAAGAAAAACAAGAAAAGAAGGAACTGTAGCATACCGGCAGAGCCCTTTCTTTGGTCTCTATGGGCATGAAGTAGGCACACAAGCTACACAGGAAACACACGACGGCATAGATCCAACAGGCTAGGGACAGTGAGCGCGACAACAGCACCTGAAATATGTGGGATTTGGTGTCACAGTAAGTGGAATACAACACTCAATTAGATATAAAGTTTGTTTGAGTAGACAGAAACATAACAATAACAATAATAATAATAACAATAAATGATAAAATTAATAATCATATTATTAATATTATTATTATTGTTATTTATGACTACATTTAGATAGTGCATATCCATGCTCAGAGCACGAGGCAGGGGTAGGCCACAGGAAACATGGAGGAGATGCGTGGAAAGGGACATGAGAGAAATGAAGCTCACTTGGAACGAGCTTGGAAGGATGGCTCAGGACAGAGATAAATGGAAGGAGCTTGTATGTGGCCTATACCCTGCCAGGGGTGAAAGGCATTGATGATGATTGATGATATCCATGCTCTACAACATGCTCTAAGCGCTTTACAACTATTGACTATATCAACACAATAACAGCCATTAAGTGCAAAGAAAAATGACTTGAACCTTAGAGCTCTGCAAGTATGACAGATTCTTCAGTGACACTATCCGAGACGTCCACCTGTCTTTTTTTTTTTTAATTTTTTTTTTATAGTAGAGGGTCTTACGGCGCTCGCAACTGCATAAAGTCATATGAGTCCCAAGGAGTGGGTGTCAACAGAGAAGTCTTTACAGGGAATCAGACTTAGACAGCTCACCTCTCTAGCTTCAACAGCACAAGGTCTGCTTCGACTATCAAGGCACCCCAAAATAGCAGGTCACAAGGGAGTGACAAACATACAAAAGAAGTAGAGGAAAATGATAACAGTAAG
>NW_004798844.1:24318-47875 GCF_000002075.1 Aplysia californica | reverse complement strand
AGGAGGAGGAGGAGGAGGAGGAGGAGGTGGAGGAGGAAGAGGAGGAGGAGGCGAGAAAGAAGAAGGTGAAAAAGAAGAAGAATGAGTCCTTAAGGCCCTACTGACATACCTTAAAGTAAAAAGTTCCATTGTAAACATTTAACTCACTGCCTACCTCCAATATTTCTCATTACTGTCATTTGTGAACCCGTAATTTCAATGCATATTCTATAAAAAAAACCACAGTGACATAACTAACTGACATACAGTCACGAATATAGTGGCAGTAAAAACCGATTTTTAAAAAAAACAATTTTAGTTTTAATAAGAGCACATACAGCACTTGCAATACAATTAGGTCACATAGGAGCAGAAAATTAGAGGTGTTACTAGAGAGTGACATACAAACAAAAGAAGAAGAATAAATAACAACGATAGATGTTTGATATGAAAGAAGGAGCAAACCACACCAGGGCACCCACCAACCACTCTCAGTCACACCTTTGACTGACTGAATGCAATTGTCTTATCGCTACCTAAGAATTACAAAGTTTTAACTGACATTCTTTGTCGTTTTGAGTTTCTAAGACAATGAGGTCAGAAACTAATAAATGGTTTATCTGCTCTTTCAAAAAGATAAGATTATTCGGAGTATTTATCAAGATATTCAAAAAACTGCATTTGAAAAAAGCTTGACATGCTGTGAAACTCAAATTTTTTTAACGTCAAATTTCTCAAAACTTGGTCCTGAGCAGATAGAACTTTGTACTTTTAAGGCAGCATTTTGTCTGTATTGACCTTATTTCAATGATTTAGGCTGCAGGCTCTTCAACCCTTCCAATCAGGGCTGACTGAGGGCTGAGTGGGGCACAGCATCCCAGCAGACAGACAAAAGATACTTGATAAAATTAACATCTCTGGATGTGAATCAAACTCACGTCTTCCACATGAAATGGCAAGGAGCCTAACCATTCAACCACAGAAGCAGGGCAGTACTCTCACCTCAGAGGAGTTTGTTTTAGTTTAAGTGAGAGTTTTACGGCACTTGCAACACAATAAGGTCATATACGTGCTGAAGATTAAAGGTGTTACAAGAGAGTAATAAACACAAAAAAGAAGGATGGGAGATAAGGACGATGGATGTCAGATAGGAAAAAAAAACAAAGAGCAAAACCACACCAGAGCACCCGTCAGCCACCCACCTCAGAGGAGTAGATGTACAGGAGGTTGCCAAAGGCAGCCGAGAATCCACGGATGCAGAACAACACTATGGTGAACACCGACCTCGGCATATCCAGCTGGATTATCAAGACTAAAATGGCTGCCATAAACAGGTTGAAGGCCGCGTTTTTGCGTCTGCCGAGCCAGTCGATCAGCACCATGTTGACTGGTAGACCTGAGAACAAGAAAAAAAAAGGGGAGAATGTGAGTTATGATTTCAAAATGATTTTATTGATTTGAAAGCCCTATGACCCATACAAGGTAGTGTGTGAGCGAGTGTGTGTGTGTGGGGCTGTGTGAGTGTGTGTGTGTGTGTGTGTGTGTGTGTGTGTGTGTGTGTGTGTGTGTGTGAGTGAGTATGCGTTTGTGTGTGAGAGAAGGAGGTGGGGGGATACGATGTGAAAGTGAATCTCATAGACATACTATCCTACACAGATAGAGTAGAAAAAAGGAAACACCTTTTTAGACTCTTTGACTCTTGTTAGTGAAATATCTTCAGTATATGCCACCAACAGTGAAGGAAAAAGTTAATACAACCGAACCTGTTCAAGACAATCACTGGTACAATTAACCACTTCCCCTGTTGCATTTTTTTTCCCATAGTATAGTGACACTCACTGTCCAAGACTTCCACCTGTCTAAGACAACAAGTTTTCTCCCCAACATCAGGTGGCCGTCTTGAACAATTTTGACTGCAGTTTCAATTTAGTCATAAAAATGAAATTTTATAGACATGAACACACAAGTTAAAGTGAAGCCATAATTTCAATACTATTTTAGTATTTAGAAACCAGGGGACTTGTTTCGACTAAATGTTTCAGTTTAAAGAACTAAGTACTTAATTATGTAAATTCCTCAACAGTTATGATGTTAATTATAACTACTTTCCAATAAGGCAAGAAACAAAGTCCAAATAATAACAAAAAAAACCTTGGAAAAAGCTTAATATTTAATCAGAAAAGTGCACTGAGAATACAGCACTAAAGACAAAACTAAACCATCAATGTCAAACAGAGGGCTAAGTTCTGCCGAATTTGGGATATATCTGAGGTGGGGGGCACCATTAGCCCTGTCAGTATCATGCTGGACTACATCCTTGACAACCCTAGTTCAAATCTGTAATTGAGGCATAATATATAACATGGTTTGTTAGAAGAGTTTTCACAGCTCTTCAACTGCTGCGCTCGATTCTATCTTAGTTGCAATCAGACGTCCTGATTGAACTAATCATGCAAAGTTAAAAGAAGCGCTAAATAAATATTATACCATACACAGCTAGTCCTTTCCAGGCATCTAATTCATGATTATTGTATTTATGTACCACAGTCTTATACATTTCTTGAAAAACTCATCAAAAGACAGCATGGGTGTAGATAAGAGTTCCCGAGCATTGTATGTGTGTGAATTTGACTGGGTGCACAAGTTTGTGATGTCAAGATGGAACACAGTTATATCTGTTAAGCAAATACAAAATCTCTTCCATTAGACGTTCAATAAAGTACATCTTACTTTATCTTAAAGCATTTCAGTCAACGTCATGTCCTAAAGAAATAACCAGCATGCAGTCTCAAAACCCACAACTTGAACATGAAAACACAAGAAAATTGATGACATGATTTTGAAAACATGACAAAGTCAACAGCAACAAATGATGTTAATCTGTTGCAAAACATATAAGTCCACACTTCGCCCCATTTCAAACAAATCAATTTTAAGTCAGCACCGCCACCCTTTCACCTAAATAACCAGTGATTACATGCACGGTCTCCAAACACCTGTTCTGAACACAAGTTGAAACCGCAAGAAAATTACTGACAAAACAATAGCTGTTATTTTTTCATGCCAGAAAACTGCACCAGAGAAGAGAGAAGGAGAAACAAAGCAAATGGAGTCCTGAAAGTCCCTCATGTGCACAGAAAAGGCAAAAATATAGTCCCCAAGTTGCTGGCAGGAGGTGTTGGTGGGAGGAGGGCTGACGTTTATGGGAGATGGTGGGGAGGGGGGGGGTGGATTGGGGAGATGTGGAGAAAAGGAAAGAAACATTATAACAATATGTGTATTGGGAATGTCATTAATTACTCATTAAAGCTGGCCAGAAAAAAATATGTTTTACCCTATCCGTACGCCTTGAGTCATTTTGTACCCCAAGGGTTGTATTCTTCACATTTTAGAATACTTCTAGTGCGAAGATCTCTTTGAAACTTTCAGTATTTCTCAAAAAATCCTTTTGAAAGACTGCTATGCAAAGCGTACGGATCGGATTAACGAGTAAATTTTGTCTTTGAAAAGTGGGGGACACAGAGTTCCCCACGTCATATGGATACGATAATAAAACACAATGTAAGGATAGGGTTAAAGCACTTCCTTAAATTTTGATAAAGTGGTCGCCACCTGTAGATATACTGTTAATGTGTTCCACAGGGAGGGAGTGTGGTGTGAAAATGTACTATCACCCAGTCTGACTTTTACTCTGGACAGGTTTAAATAGTCTTTTTGTGGCCAATTTTAAAGGCCTAAGTGCAATACTGTGACATCAGTACTGTTTACACAAAAAACAACAAAAGTTCCACCAAATTTCGGACCAACGACATGACATATTAGAATAATTTTTTTTTTTTAATAAACAAACAAAAAAATACTCCACAACATACAAGTTAATGTTAAAGAATCTAAAAGTAAAAGGCAATAAGGGGACACACTGTGTTTTACTTGACAAGCAGAAGGGGAGGGGTACATTTGTGCGACTCGATCGGTCTATGGCATGAGGAGCATAGCTTTTTAAATTTGAGTAAAGAGAAGCACATCGACACAATACGTCAAGAAGTGCTGGGAAAAAGCAAGAAAGATAAAAATGGAGGAGTGGGAACAAAGTTATCAGTTATGACATAACAGTGGCACATTTCAGCCCGCCACATCAAATAAACTACTCTACCTTAAAGGTGAAACTTTTCATCAGTCACCAAAGTGGAGAATGACACCAACAAACTGACCAGGATTAAACCAAAAGAAGCCGTCAGAGGGTCAAAATAAATTTTCACAACCACACAGAATCACAAAACAATTACATGATCCACCAGGTCCTTCAGAAGAAGGGTGGAGTTTCAGCTGAAGAAAATTGTATGCATGATATTATGAAATATGTGTCACTACATAACCTGTCAAAATTTTTTTTATTGTGAAGCACCTAGATCTAGAGTCACCAGGTTAATTAGTTAGTGTAAAGAGAAGTATTTTTTTCGTTTAGTAAGTGTTTTATGGCACTTGCAACACAATAAGGTTATATAAGTGCCGAAAATTAGAGGAGTTACAAGAGAGTAACAAACACAAACCCACAAAAAAGCAGGAGGAGAGGTGAGGACGATGGATGTTTGATAGGAAAGAACAAACAAACCAAACCAGAGCATCCGCCAACCACCTACAAAGAGAAGTTTATCGACACAATAACAGTCATTTAGTGGTGGGGAAAAGTAAGACAGACAGACAGACAAAACCAATAGAGATAGAAAAAGAAAAGAAGTAGGACTTAACAGTAGCACCCTTCAACCACCTACGAGCCGCTAAGGAGTGGGCACTATAGAAAATGTTTTTATTATTATTAAAACTATTATCCTTATTATAGATACAGCACTGGCTGTTATACTACGGGGCAGTGCATGGGCTAGAGGGCTGCATATAAGACAAAATTGAAATGTCACGTATTTGTTTCCATTATTTGAATAAACAGAAGCACATTGGCACAATGTTTATTTAGAGTTGAGAAAAAGAAAAGAATTAGGGCGTTCCAGTAGCGCCTTCCAACCTCCTACAGAATCTAGACTAGGTCAAGTCCATGTGGACAGAGAGTACATCAGACAAAAGCAATTTTCCCTGCAAGAACAGATTAACCCCCCTTTACTGCCCTGCTCAACGCTCTATAAGCTCTTCAACGAGACTTTAAAGGAGGTTTGGCGGTTAAGGGGTTAAGATAGCAGCAACACACGAAGAAAAAGCAAAAGCTGCACATAGCACCAGAGTAAACGAAATAAGTGGGGCAACCTTAACCCACCCATCAAAGATGAGGTAGGGAAATTATCAAAGGAGGGGCAAAGGAGGGGAAAGACAGGAGGAGATTTAGATAAACTCTAAACAAAAAGCCCACATAGAAACACATAACATAAACATACACTTGATCAATCAAGTGCCTAAACACAAACCCCCACACACACCCACCATAATACACAGAACAATACATACAAAATGTAAGAAGTACAAATGCTATTATCTATAAATAAAAAAGAGGAAACAAATTAAATGTTAAAACAGGTCACCATAACAAATGCACACTACATACACAAGCTCTCCTTTCGTAAGAGTTTTACAGCACTTGCAACACAATAAGGTCAAATAAGTTCCGAAGATTAGAGGTGTTACGAGGGAGTAACAAACACAAAAAAAGGAGAAGGAGAGATAAGGACAATAGACGTTTGAAAGGAAAGAAGGAGCAAACCACATCAGAGCACCCTCCAACCACCCACCTAAGCTCTCCTATCAGACATCACTCAGAGATACTCACAGATAAACTCTCCCATGGTGGACAGCAGCATAGTGGTGTAGTCCTTGCCAGTCAGGAAGTTACAGTGACACTTCTGACCCTCTGGAAAACAGTCATGTTTCATCATCATCATCATCATCATCATCATTGTATACAGCAGAGAATACAATAAGGTTGAGAATTGGTAAAATTTTCAAAAATATTTTATAATATTTTAACGTCGTCATCATCATCATCATCATTGTATACAGCAGAGAATACAAAAAGGTTGAGAATTGGTAAAATTTTCAAAAATATTTTATATTTTAACGTCGTCATCATCATCATCATCATCATCATTGTATACAGCAGAGAATAAAAAAAGGTTGAGAATTGGTAAAATTTCCAAAAATATTTTATATTTTAACGTCATCATCATCATCATCATAATCCCCATCATAATCATCATCATCATTGCCTTTCTTATCCTGCATCAGGCCACAAACAATAACAAACATTTTCCACCGTTCCCTATCCTGGGCTTGCCTCTTGATTTTTTCTCCACGTCTTCCCACTTTTCTATACAAGTTGCGTTTGCATGTTGTGATAAACAAACAATAAGCCATCAACAGATGTATATGTGGCACGACGTGGTGGAATCAGGCTCTCGTCAAAATAATGAAAGTGAAGAAATTTTCATTTTTCCGCAGGTTTGATAATGTTTATCAGATTTATGTTTTTTGGCCAAACACCTTTCGTGCCCATTAAAGAACTCATTTCTGTGTGGATTTTTCTGAAAAACATTGATTAAAGGCACAAAAAATGTAAATTTTCGGTTACCACGGACTCTTAAGCTAAGGAAATAACTAATCTTTGGCGGCCATTTTCTCACTAATTTTACATCTGAAAACAGGTGACCCCCATCTACTTCTTTTGCAAATATCTCGACTTGTATTCAAGATAACTGAATACTTTTTTTCATCCAAATAAAGACAAAGTGAACAAGCTTTAAGATGATACCAATAACTCAACATGCCCCAAAATTGACGAGAGCCTGATTCCACCGCGCTGCCTCACATATAACTTTTAGAGTGATATTATTATCTCTTGCACAGCTTAAGGGGCAGCCAGATCTAGATACCCAATGACATCCAATAAATATCCCCCGACTGGAATCAAACTACAGTCGAACCTGTCCAAAACAACAAGGAGAAAACTGCCATACGCTGACAATACGCCACCTTCTTCTTATTCACAGCACTTTCCAGATAAAAAGGTGTTTTGTCAGCATAACCATTTACATAAGGAGTTCTGCCAAAATTTCAATGCTAATTTATTTTTAACAACTAGTCACAGTTTCACTTTGCTTTTTTCCACACAACTAGGGTAACTGATCATGCTATTGGTTTGGCAAATTCAAAAAATGTTGGACCAAATTTGAAAAAAGGCTTTTTGTCAGCTTAGTACAAAAAAGTGATAATCTCAGACAGGTGGTCCTCTAGGACAGAGTCATTATAGTACAGAAAAGACACAAGGGGGGATGTAAGAAGTGGTCATTTGTTGAGGCTGTTGTCTTAAACACACATGCATGCTCACTTACACGTATGCATATGCACACACACACACATACGTAATCATGTGCATACGACACATACATGCACCCATGCACGCACAGTCACACACACGCATACACACACAAACACACACGGATGAACCCACCCACACATACACAAACATGCAAGCGCGCACACACACACGCATGCACCCACACACACACCCACATACACACACACACATATACACAGTATTAGATGGGTCAAGACTCACTGTTGCCATCCGGGCTGTACTTGCGGAGGATTTCTGCACTAGCAAGCACCATTCCGTAGTAGAAAAACGCCATGGTAAACCACAGTACCCACAGCTGTAAAGTGGTGCGCTTGTACTCAGGGCTAAACAGATTGGAGAACTTGCCTCGCTCTACCTGAAAACGGGAAGAATATTCCCGAAAATGCACACAATACAGTTGGCAAGAAAAAAGAAAAAGAAATCTGGCTTGAAATCAAAACAATTCAGGCAGGCAAAGTCTAGTTTTAGGAAGCATTTACGGCACTTGCAACACAATAACGTTAGATAAGTGCCAAATATTATAGGTGTCGCAAGCAAGTAACAAACACAAAAAAGATGGAGGGGAGATAAGGACGACAGATGTTCAATAGAAAAGAAGGAGCAAACCACACCAGAGCACCCACAAATCACCCACTGGCAGGCAGAGTGGGAAGAGATAGAGTATTTGAGAGTACTCTATTGCAGAGAGGTCTAAGAAGCAACGTCCAACTACTGGAAAAGGTTAGCCCTATTTGTACGTCGTGTTTTACTATCATATTCATACGACGTGGGGAACTCTGTGCCACCCCTTTCCAAAGAGGAAATTTGCTCATTAATCCGATCCGTACGCTTTGCACAGCAGTCTGTCAAAATTATTTTTTAGAAATACTGAAAGTTTCAAAGAGACCTTCATACTAGTAGTACTCTAAAATGTGAAGAATACAACCCCGGGGGTACAAAATGACCCCAGGATGTACGGATCGAGTTAAAAAGAAGAAAAAGAAACAAGTGTCTCTGAAAACAAGTGAAAATGAGAAATACACGACATTAACAATAACGATACAATAGATATAAAACAAGATCGAAAAACAAGGTTTGCTATTCAGTAAAATGTAAGATATCAAAACAAACGGAAATACTTGTCTTGCTCCTTTCATGGCAAAACCCATTCCTAAACTTTTGGACTCTTGATTCTATCCTGATCGTGTGAGAAAGGAGTAAAGTGAACCACATTGGTAAAAACCATGTAGAAAAGGGGGAAAAAAGATAATAACATCAGAAGGAAAGACAAGATGTTAGACCAACACAGTTACAGTCCCAACCACCCAAACTGCTTTCTCCCCCTTCCCCACTCTCCCCTTTCCTCCCTCTCCCCCTTCCCCATGTGATAAGAACACACCAGAAAATTAAAGTCTTTACACTAACCTCAGCAGATCGGACCAACTGACCATCAGGTAGCCGTGACTTATTCACTCGAGCAGCTTTTTCCAGAAGACTAATCGCTTCATCACGCTTCCCAGCAGCCAATAAGAACCGGGCGGACTCAGGGACAAACTAAATCAAAAAACCAAAAAAAAGTGGGGGGGGGTAACAAATGTATACAAACAATCAAAGTTCAAATTCTATTGTCTAGTTTTTTTGTCCATAAAGTCACCATGTCATGTGTTAGTTGTCTGGTGAAAGAGGGAGTAAATGTTTGAGTAAGAAGGGGAGAGTGAATAAAAATCCACTATTACAATAAACAGGTATACGAAACTAAAAATGCAAATCAATACATGTATAAATCTGCCGTCGTAAGGGAAAACGACGATTGGTCAAAATTTTTCGATTTTTGTTATTTTTACATATTTCATAGAGTATTTAATTCTGCATCTGATGGTGTAAAATTTTTTGTCATATCCTAATCCGTTGTTGTGTAATTGAGAGTTCGTTGTTTTCCCGTACACAGGCGAGCTCCTAGCCAGAGCTCAGTGTAAGGGAGAACGACGAATGGTTGATCGGTCAAGGATCACTGCTCGTTCGGCGTTGTCCCCTGGTCTCTGTCGTTGGGCAAATTCGGCATGGGCGACGAATGACAACTTATCACTGTTGCGTCAGTACAAATGTACTAGGCCTTTTTAACAAACAAACACACCACCACCCCCTCCCCCGGAGTACCGTCCACCAGGTTTATAAAAATGTATCTCTTAGTGTGTCTTTCTGTCTGTCTTCCCGTATTAGGCCTAAGCTGATGGTGTGAATTGACAAGAGCAGGCAGGAGAGAGGGGAAAACGGATGGGAACAGGGGGAAAGGGGTGGGGATGGAAGGGTCCAAAAAGTATTTAGGGAGAAATTTTTTAGCACTGCATATTAGTGTCCGCCAGATGTTCACAGACTAGCGTCATATTAGTTTACTGTCCAGTCATTTGACATCCCAAATCCCAACGATGGTTATAGTGCCGCAATTTGTCTAGCACGTGTCACTGGTCGACATCATTATAGAATTACCAACCAATTAATGACACTGCATTATGAGAGTAAATTTCTTTGTCCAACTTAAAACGTGGACGTATTGTGGAGACACTTAGTCTTGCTTTACGATTGTTTATGACTTGATAGGCGTTACGATCGAGTATAATAATGTCTTGCAGATTCAAACTGTTCTTGTCGATCTCTACTTTGTGGTATGTTTTCCGATCCGATCAACTGCATCCTTTATTAAATACAAAGCGTTGCATTACCTCTCCCGAAAGCGTTTGTGATACAGTCTTGTCAGATTGTTACATTTCTTACGTGAAAGTTTGACTGCAATGATCTGATCGTATTATTGACATTGTAACAATGTTGATCCCTTTGGTCGTGCAGGGAAAAATTTGCAATTAGCGAAAATAAAAGTAAAACTCGCTTCTGAAGAGAGTACAGTAAGAGATATCATGGAAACCAAACTTTGGTTTCGAATGAGACAGTTTTAAATCAAGCTGTTGAAATTGAGTGCAAATCTGATTTGTACCCTGACTGTGTAGTATTTAACCAAGCGCGGAAGGGAAACGAAGGACGTTTACCGAGTTACAGTTGGAATATAACTAAAATCTAACTTTATACGTATAATAGCTAGTTTGTATGTGTCTTATTTTTTATTTGTAGTAACCAGTATACAGTCATTGCTGTCAATAAAGCGTCACAACTGACCATCGCTTATGCCCAAAAACGTTCACGAGTGTAAGGGAGAACGACGAACCGTACCCTTCGTCGTTTTCGCTTACATCGCAAGGCTCACCTGTGGGTGCGCAGTGTAAGGGAGAACGACGAATGTCGAATAACTTTGCTACTACTTTTTAACCTAAACCATTCAAACTTTAGAAACTGCTTTATGAACATCTCAATCAGATATCTGGTGAATTACAGCTTAAAAGAGTGGAAAATAAAAGAGTTATAAAGTGAAAACTGTTTTTGCCTCTCCTGAAAAATTTGCCTCGCTACCTGCTCAGGACCATTCGGCGTTTTCCCTTACGACGGCAGAAATACTAAGCTGTACACAAAAAGCATGATTTGGTTGACAACTCACAACATGAATAAGAATGAGTCTACTTATCAGACAAAAGTGAAATAAAAATGCTCTGTGGTTACAAAAAGAATGTCATCACATTACAAAATCAATCAGGGGGGCATGGCTGAAAAACAGCAGTAAAGGGCTAGAAGTAACAGTAGAAGGAGTCACGACACAAGGTGAGAGAAGTCAAGAAGAAGCCAGAGGTGGGGGAGGGTGGGGGAGTGGAGATGAAAGTAGACGACAGAATAGGACTACAAAACAGGAAAGGAGGTGAAGGGACAAACTTTTAGAGAAGTAAATTTTTACACCGGAGTCAGATTTCGAAGCTGGGACCTTTTGAACGAGGGCTGGACACAGCACCCTAAGACCACAAAAGCCCCCTCCCCCCAACAGTCACCTCACAGTACAACTCACAGTACAGCTCCCAGAGGTAGGAGCAGCTATGATAAAGCAGATGAATCATTGCTTGCATCAAGAATCAAGCCATAATTTCAAAAAATTGAAGCTTCTTCAAAAGGGTCAAATTAAGGGTAAAACTAGATGTATAGCTAAAGGGATTCTTTATCGATTTATTGTTTTTGCCAAACACAGCTATCAGATATTTCTGAGTATCATTTTGTATTACGTCCAACGGATGAAGAATATCTCTTTATGTCTCTTGACATAGAGTGTCTCTTTGGTCAGGTTATGCCAAAAGCCATAGAGTCCAACATCTACGAACTAAGCAAAAGTCTCACCAGCAGCCCCATTGCGGACAAGAGAGAAGGCACAGCCGAGAACACCAACAACCAGCGCCAGCCGATGGTGGGGATGATAACGGCAGCAAGAAAAATCTCAAACATGATACCTGTCGCCCAGAACACCTAATGGAAATACAAGAATACATTTGAAAAACTGCAATGGAAAAAACAATCAAAGTCACACTCTCGAAATTTATTGAATTATTGTCATTATCATGTACTAGATTCCGTACTTAACTCTCAAAAAGTGTAAAACCGAACAACAGGCTTAGTCCTGATTTTTTGTTTTGTTTTTGTAAAGTGTTTTACGGCGCTCACAACTGCATAGGTCATATGAGCGCGCGGGACACACCTAATATTTTCAGTTGGTAGGAAATTTCGAATTTTGCCTGGGTGGCGGCCGAAGCCTACTCTTATCGATTTTAGACCACCAAGGGATCTTTAATGTGCGCAACTTGCACACGGGCCCTCCGAGATTTTTCGCCCTTGTCTGAGAAGGCTAGGTAAAGATCTTTCCTACCAGAAGATCAGGGGTGTGGCAGAAAGACAGCAGTAAGGAGGAGCCAAGGAGTAGCAGTAGAAAGGCTGCAGAAAGAGTCAGGAGCCCAGAGGAGGAGGCAAAGGAGGTGAGAGGGTGGGGGCAGAAAGTGGAAATGAAAGCAGACAACAGAACATTGCTAGAGAGCAGGAAAGGAGGTGAAA
Organism: Aplysia californica; assembly: GCF_000002075.1. Classification (NCBI taxonomy): domain Eukaryota; kingdom Metazoa; phylum Mollusca; class Gastropoda; order Aplysiida; family Aplysiidae; genus Aplysia; species Aplysia californica. The sequence continues at coordinate 35,589 of NW_004798844.1, read as the reverse complement.
GGAGACAATTTTAGAGAAGAAAATTTTTCGGTCGCTACCCGGATTCGAACCCGGGACCTTTGAATGAGAGGCCAACACCTTAACCTCTAGGCCACGAGAGCCCCCTCAGTCCTGAGATAAATAGACAATGGTAAAATATACAAGAGGGACAAAAGAAGGTCGCCTCAGAAATGATCTAGTCAAGAGATAGGGCTAAATACCTGTCCAAATATGAGTGTCTTTGCTCTGTATTTCCTTGGTATATACTCGGACAGGAGAGAGGTCCTGTAAGGAAAAGCAAAATAAAACCAAATAAAACGATAATATTCAAGAGAAAAATAGAATAGACGGCATAAAAGCATTTTGTTTGTTTCTGCAAAGAGAAACACATTGTTATTATGATAAGTCACTTGATGCAGGGAAAAAGAGCAAGTCAGATGGACATTAACAAAACAGGGAAAGAAAAGAAGTAACTACGACCAACCAGAGGTTCCCCATAAACATGCACTTACAGCACTTTAAGGAGTACAAAATATTGTCTTGTTACTGATTGTTCTTAATGTTTTATGGCCCCACCAACACAATAAGGACTTTTTTGTTTTGTTTCTGCTAAGTAAGTTAATGGCAATCTTGCTTTTGTAAAGTTACCTTAAATGCCTAGCTGCTACATTCATCAATGAGAAAGGGTGAAAGAGAGAGCTTGAGTGAAAAAAAGCAAATCAGCACAATAACGGTCACTTAGTGCTGGTAAAAAATTAAAAAGCAACCTGCGTGGAAAAGCCAGAAGAATCGATCAGGAAGCAGACCCTTTCATGGATCCTGGAGAGGAGGAAAGAGCAGGTATGACATTGTGCCACCTGCAATGATGCCTATTCTCCAACCAAGTAAGTAAGTAACATGAACAGACAGATATGAGGGCTGAATAAAAAGTCTTGCCTCCTAGATGAAATTAATTGCAAAAATCATCACACCAAGAACAAAAACTTTTTTACCAAATGAAAATTTAGCATGTTTGCTATAAAATTCTACTTTTATTTTTCCCCATAATCACCATCTGTCAATACAGATTGACCAACAAACAATAAGTCTCTGAATCACATTGGAGAAAAATTTATGCATTTTTCCTTTGAATAACCTATTCACATTAGCTTCAATTTCTTCATCCTCATTCACTGGTCTCCCTTCAAGTAGTTTCCAGTGCATTGTGCCGGAGGTGAATCATTACAAACAAAAAAACAAGAGATAATCCATATAATTCAGACATTCAGGTTCACCAAGTCCTAAAAAGTTCAAATTGCATGTTTCCATTGCGGAGCTGCTCTTGGTCGTGCTTTGGGTTTATGCAGAAAGAATACACATGAGATATCTCGACCCAACTTGTTCTTACAAGAGCCAAAAGATGTAATTGAGGCAACTCACATTTCATGAAGTTTAGCCATATCCTTCCTATAGTCCACTACTTGCCTCGTCAGATTTTTTTTCTATTTCTGATGCTTAAAGAACATTTTAAGAGAAATCAGTATAATGGTGATGCAGAAACCAAAGCTGATGTACTTAGGTGGTGCAAAGGAAAACGGCTTGAATTTAGTCATTTTTACAGCACTTGCAACACAAATACGTCATGTAAGAGCCAAAAGATTAGAGGTATTATTAAACAGTAGCCTACAAAGAAAACAATGAGGAGAAATAAGGATATAGATGTATGATAAGTAAGAAGGAGCAAACCACACCAGAGCACCCACCAACTACCCACAAAACAATTTTATAATTTGAAAGGCGACCAGTCTCATTCATTCTGCCTGGACAACATCTATAGCTTGTTCACTTTCGTCTGACCGTGGGTAAAACAAGATAAAAATGAAATCGCTCTGTTCAATCTTCTCAGATCTTTGCATACAGGTCTAAAAGTTAGATGACCAACAGAATCGAAAAGCTTATTCATAAAGGTCACTGCAAACTAAGGTTCCGACATGTTTTCTTTGATGTAAGCCTACAGCAAATTAAAAAAACAATAGCAGATTTACAGCATACACCTAATACGTTTAAAAGCTGACACATTTTCCTCAACACCATTCTTTCATGTTCGTCTAAGAAACACAATTCAAGAAAGACAGGGTGAGTCTTTTCTAAACTCACATGGAACACTTGGAGACATCTAGACAGCCGAGGGATGAAATTGACAAGCTTACACTGAAATGTGGGGGCAGGGCGGTGTCCCTGTCTAAAAAATGAGCAATTTGAAGGCATGGCTACAGTAAGTCATTTATTTAAGTGATCCTGTGTATGAATCCAAAGAGTGGCTTTTAGTATAGGGCCCAAAGAGAAAAACTTTTTTATTACTGGGTCAAGATTTTTTAAAAATATATTTTTGTTTGGTCACTGGCCTGCAGAAATGCCATGCAAAGTTTCGTAGGCATAAGTAAATTCCTCAACAAGCTAGAAGTTTTTTCACGCAGTCAGACAAACGTAAACAAGCTATAACAGCATACACTCACCCTTGTGGAGAACCACCCATGCCCACGCCCACCAGACCCCGCAGTATCAACACCCAGTAGTAGGTGGGGCTCAGGGACGTGAGCAGGCCAAAGTAGCCTATGCACAGGGTCACCAGCATCAGGGTCTGCAGAGATAAAAAGAACAACAAACTGTTTGGTTTTTTTGGAGGGGGGAGGTTAGTAAGAATTTTACAGCATTTGCAAGCACAATTACATCATGTAAGTGCCAAAAATTAGATTTGTTTTTGTAAGAGTTTTACGGTTTTACGGCACTTGCAACACAATAAGGTCATCCTATAAGTGCCGAAGAATAGAGGTGTTACAAGAGAGTGACAAACACAAAAAAGAAGGAGGGGAGATAAAAAAGATAGATTTTTTATTTAAAAAAAGAAGCATACCACACCAGAGCACCCGCCAATCACCCGCACAAAAATTAGAGGTGTTATATGAGAGTAACAAACACAAAAAAAAGGAGGAGAGATAAGGATGATAGACGTTTGATTGAAACGAAGGAAAAAACCAAACCTGAGCACCCGCCAACCATCCACCCAAACAGATTTGAAAACACTGTAACCAGTACCCAACAGGCCTCAAAAAAGGTGGCAAGGGAACACAGATGTCACACTGAGCAAAGAGCAGCACATCGACACACTAACGGGCAATAAGGGCAGGGATGCAGCAGAACAGACAGAGAAAAACAAGAGGGACAGTAGAGAAGAAAGAGGACCTACATTTCAAACCCTCCAACCACCCACTACGACATCTCTAATTTTCCAAGATGTATCTACATTTTGGGGTATAGAAAAAGCAAATATGAATAAAAATGAAAATACACAACTCGGTTTCTACAAAGTAAAATTAATTCTAATTCATCAAACCATGATGATAAATAAAGTTCACTCACAAATTTACGGCCATATTTATCTCCGATGTACCCCAACAGAGGGGCAGACAAGCCCATTCCTACAAACACAACCTGAAAGGAAAAGAAGTTTTGACTCAGTAAACAGCCACATACACAGCTCAAAACAAAGTGTACAAATGGCACCTTGAGAAGTGGCAAAAAGCCCTGTCATTTACACTGATTTGATAATCATCATAAATTCTTTCATACAATATCCAGAACATGAAGGATATTCTAGGCAAAAGTAGCAGTGAGACCAAGAAGTCTCACTTCCACAACGCACATCCATTACAGTTCAGTTTTGGTATAGTTTGAGTAAAAAAAGAAGCAGTACAAAGCAACCTAATACTGGTCATTTAGAGCTAGAAAAAAGCCATATCTTGAGAAACATAGGGTGAACAAAATAATATACACAGGTGAAACTGTCTAAATCTACTTCCCATTTTCAGGGAGAAAGGTGGTCACCTTAGACAGGTGGTCCTCTTGGACAGTGTCATCTATAGATATATTTACTATATTTGTAAAAGTTGTCACTTTGGTCGCCTTTTGAATTTGAAAAAATTAACGGTGGCTCAGAATCATTTAAAGGATGCACAGTTATACTAAGCAGTCTGAAGTAACTGTAGTTTAATTTTCATTTTTTCATTAGTTTCGTTTAGATCTAATCTTGGGAAAGTCCGTCTTCTAAGACGCCATTGTAAACAAGTGAGGCTTCCATTCACATGCAGTGCGCACTGATCCCACAATGATTCGACGATCCATTCTGCAGAGTCCGTTCATTGAAAGGGGTACCCAGCAAGTTATAACATAACAGAAAAAATATTTTAGAACGCAAAGGGGGGGGAGGGGGGGAAGACATGAAGACATGGTAAGTCAATAGACTTAAGCACGTGCCTGAGCATGCCTCTCCTCTATTGTTCTGCTCCACAGCAAACATGTAGCTTAACCTGTAGTGATCTTAACTTACCAGTCTACCCAAGAGAGCTCAAGTGTACAGCTCCTGTACTTTCACTGCAGTCATGGCTCAAAGAGGGCTGTTTTGTTTTTTTAAATTTAAATACACAAGTTTTACGGCACTTGCAACACAGGTCGCATAGTGCCAAAGACTAGAGGTGCTACTAGGGAGTGACATACAAATAAAATGAGTGATAAGGATGGTAGATGTTTGATACAAATGAATGAGCTACCACACCTGAACATGCACCAACAAAGGGTTTAAGTATATAAGCAAGGTGGAGCACAAATAAAAGGGTTAAAAACAAATCATTAAAGAGTTTTTCCATAACGGTTTCACAAGACCTGAGGTTGTGTTTGTTTTAATAAGAGTTTTACGGCACTTGCAACGCAATTAGATTATATAAAAGCCAAAGATTAGAGGTGCTACAAGTGAGACACAAATACAAAAAAGAAGGAAGAGAGATATGCATGATGTATGTTTGATAGGACAGAAGGAGCAAACCATACCAGAGCACTCGTCAACCACCAACCTCATGCTATAGACATGGTATGCGTACACTGTACAGTGACATCAAAATCAGAGAGAAGACACATCCACAACAACTAACCTTTCAGTTACCCTGACAGAAACAACATCTGGAATGTTCACCTGTAAAACTGAAAGGCCTGGGACTAAAACTCGGTCTACACCTGAAAGAATTTGTATCCACGTGGCAGACAAACGGGTAAGCTAAAACAGGAAAAATACTGACCGTGGTGACTAGCGCTACTTCAGCGTCAGTGAGAGACCACTCGCACCGCACAACAGGGGACATTACTGCCAACAGCATCATCTCCAAGGCATCAGTCGCCTGAAAGCAAAGGTGATGATTGAATTCTAACACTCCAGTACTGAAAACAAACATTATACAATTCTAACAACATTTTTGCATGATAAAGAAACATCATAACAAAATTTTAACAATACTTTGACAGGATAAAGAAACATCACTACAAAATTTTAACAACACTTTGGTTCAGAAAAAAAACATATTATCATAAAGTCATAACAACACTTGACAAACAAACATAATTACACAAGATTGATTTTTTTTTTATGGTTCAGATTCTCTTTTTTTTTAATATAGTAGAGCGTTTTACGGTGCTCGCAACTGCATAAGGTCATATGAGCGCCAAGGGGTGGGTGTCAACAGAGAAGTCCTTACAGGGAATTAGACTTACTCTGCTCACCTCTCTAGTTTCAACAGCACAAAGTCTGCTTCGACCATCAAGGCACCCCGGAAATAGCAGGTCACAAGAGTGACAAACATACAAAAGAAGTAGAGGAAAATGACAATAGTAAGGATTAGGAAAGAAAAAGCAGCAGTTCCCTGTTGCAGATCAGGTACCGTTATGAGCGTGACATGATGACTCAGCCGATTTACAATTCTACTGTGCTTGAATGAGAAATGTCCCCCCTTTGGGAGTGGCCTAAAGACACTATAGTCAGTGGCACCGCCCAGGGAGGTTCAGTATCTCTAAGATGTGACAATATGACAAATTAATAATGGTACCAAGTCCTCCCCTTCCAAATCCACAGCCAATTAATTCCTAGCATAGCCCCAGCCACCTCCCTTCCATCCTGCACACTCACACTGATGACTCCGCACACAACATAGAGGCGTATCTGAAACCAGCCAAAGCCTATGGCCTCCACGGCCTCTTCCACCGTGTAGACAGGCTGATGACCTCGGTCATTCGTCTTGTCCTTGACCTTGTCACTGATCTCATACAAAGTGTCATCTTCAGTGTCGCTGCTCTCCAGCACAAGTGGGATATCCTCATCTGAGGAAAAAACAAAACAACACTACTGTTATTGAAATGCAGTCAAATTTGTCCAAGATGCACCCCTCACCCCCCAATCGAAGAGAAAGTAGAAAGTGGTGAACTTAAGACAGGTAGATACCTTGAACAGTGTCATTATAATATAGGGAAAAAAATCAAGAGAGGAAGTGGGAAGTAGTTGTCTGTACAGGTGATGGTCTGGGACAGGTGGCAACTAAAGCAGGTTCAACTGTACTTCCCTCATCGACACACTTGTGAGGCATCGTGGTGAAATCAGGCGCTCGTCAAAATGATTCATTCAATGTAAACAAAGAAACCAGCATTATTTTGGCCACTGAGCCATTTTCTTCAAATTTTCTTTTTTTGGCTCAACACCTTCTATGTCCATTTAAGAACACACTTCCATGTGAATTTTATTGAAAAATGTTGATTAAAGGCACAAAGACAGGTAAACTTTCAGTTTCCAAGGATACTAAAGCTTTGGAAGTCACCAAATTTTGGTGGCCATTTTCTCATTAATTTTACTTGACACCAGGCAATCTCCTTCAATGTCAATTATTTTGACTTCTATTTAAGACAGATGGGTTTGTTTTTTTCTTCAAATGCAAGGCAAATTAACAAGCTTTAAAATGATACTAATAACTTCACATGCCCAAAAACTGACAAGCCCCTGATTCCACTGCGTCGTGACACAATTGGACTATCTTGGGAGGCCCTCTGATTTGACCCTGACTGTCAAGATTAACCATTGACAGGTTTCACCACACAGAGTAAGTTGCTCCATTATCAGATTTTAAAGACTCCAAAGAACTCATTGTAAGGTCGAGTCTTTTATGTATGCCAAGGCTGGCACTATTGTTCACCTACAGTCATAAATTTATCTTTTTAAAAGACCACTGTCATTATGTAATCCGTAACATTTATATCAAGCACTTGCCAATGATATTTCAAAACTGAGTTCTTTCTGAATGTCTTAATTTCTACATTGTTCGAAGAACACGTGGTAAAATCTTATGCATTTATTAATGGAGAGAAAAAAAAAATTCAAAACCCAGAAGATTAGATTAGGCATTAAATCAATTAGAACCCCATTTTGCCAAGAATTGACACATAAGTTTGGACAAAGCTTTAAAAGCACACAATCATCATCTTTCAAAATAAGCGCATAAAAAGTCATAAAAGTTATTAAATTTGGGCTTTAATTTTCCACACACAAAATATTCAAGGAAGCAATTTCAAGTAAAGGTAGATCAAACTCGAAATACACCATCCACAGCTACTTTGGGCTCCAAACCATAGAAAGATCCGCGACACACCAGACATTGAGTAAATATAGATCACACTTATATATATAAATCAACAAGCAAAACAAAAACCCAATAAAAAAGATTCTCTTTGTTTTACCTTCTGAGTGTGGCACACGCTTGTACACAGTTTGAGAGAGGCCAGTGCGGCTAGCAAAAGCCATAAGTACGTCTTCTCCCAAGCCTCTTTTCCTCTACTGGCCAATCAGTCTGAGACAAAGAAATCAAAGACACTCTCATTTTTTTATGTTTTTTGGGGGGAGGGGGGGAGTGTTTTACAACGCTAGCCACTGGATAGGGTCATTGAGTGCGTGGGACACATTAAACATTTTCACTTGGTATGAAATTTTTTATATTGCTAAGGTGACAGCCGAAGCATACTCTTATCGATTTTGGACAACCAAGGGATCTTTAACATGAGCAACTTATAAATGGGACCTCCAAGATTTTTTGCCCTTATCCAGGAAGGCTAGGTGTTAGATTTTACCTACCATTACATCAGGGGAGTAGTAGTAGAAAGGCTGCAGAAAGAGTCAGGAGCCCAGAGGAGGGGGCAAAGGAGATGAGGGGTGGGGGCAGAAAGTGGAGATGAAAGCAGACGACAGAACATTGTAAGAGAGCAGGAAAGGAGTTGAAAAAAGGAATTTTTTCAAAAAGAAAAGTTGCTTTCCGGATTCGAATCTGAGACCTTATTGCATGAGAGGCAAATACTGCAACCTCTCAACCATGAGAGCCCCCAGCCACTCTTATGAGAAACATCATATCATATACAAAGGCGACTATTCCTTCAACGTGGGAGGGCACGCTAACATAATAGCACAGTATTAACATAATTGAATAACTTCAACTATTAGTTTAGTTCAACTTGCGATAAATATAACAAATACAAGCTTAGTCATTCATCTGAAAGAGTGTTGTATAATTATTAACAGTAGTAGGCATACAACTACAACCTGCTTGCCAATGTAACCATCAAGTTTAAGGCCTACATCGATCATATCTAATAATAGTTGATAAACAAAACTAAAAATACAGAACTTCAAATATCTTACACACATGTCTAGTTACCCTCAAATCACCTCAGTGCACCTGCAATAACATCACTCAACCAAGCTACATGTATAATTTATTAACGCTCAATTTAATACAAAATAAAGAAGAATTGTTACAATTATTGTAAAAAACCATACGCCCATCAACACCATTTAGAGAATTTATGAGGTGGGCTGCTTTGAATGACCCCACTTGTAAGTAGTGGTGGGCGGTACTGGCGAAATTCAGTGTCGGTACTTTCTCAGCACCAGGTGCCGAGAACCGCCAGTACCGGTACCGGTACTGGTACTGGGAGTGACTCCAGTAGTTGACGTCACAGAGACTTCGCGTCTTGCGTCTAACGCCACGATCAACAACAAAAAAGAGATAACAGCACCCTTGGAGGTGTGATCGCATGCATGAACGTGGATAACCTTTGAAGGTTGTTGTTGTTTTTTTTAGTAAAGTATGATTTTATATACGTATTTTATATGTATATATTATATATATGTATATATATGTATTACACCAATCACTCATAGAAATGTACTCATTTACGCTATATAAGAATACTTTTCTCATTCACTCTATTTCTCTCTATATATATTATCTTTGCGTTCAGTGCCTCATATATATATCCTAAAGGCTACATTTAACCCTCATTCACCCTATACATGTATATGTAGCCTACACATCTCATTCTCTCTCTCTCTCTCTCTCTCTCTGTCTCTCTCTCTCTCTCTCTCTGTCTCTCTCTCTCTCTCTCTCTCTCTCTCTCTCTCTCTCTCTCTCTCTCTCTCATGTAAAATTTTCATCACGTTTTCTCTCCCCTTCTCTCACATTATTGTAATTCTCACTCTAGGCCTATATGTTTCTAAATTCTATTTTTATATGGCAAGCACTATTTGCAACGCCGCGTTCTGGATAGCTCCCGTGCTATTTGAAACGCCAGTACTAGATCTAGATCTAGATGTAGTAGCCATCGTCTCTACATGATATTATTGTAATTCTGCCTGCATTGTGGAAGCTTTCTCAGTTTTTTTTATAAACCTCCTAGGATTTGACTCCTTTTTTTTATGACGTTGTCTTATTCCGATCAATATTGGGTAGATCTAGATCAAGAAAAATCAAGATCTAGATTAGATCTAACAATTGTTTCTGACATTGTTTGCACAAAAGTAGACGTCTTGTACATCTCTCATAATCATAATCATCTGAGTTAGAGTTTGAGCAAGTTTAAGTCGAAAGACGCTTGGATAACAATAATAATACAAGACGGTGCAACTCGAACTTTAAGTTAGGCCTAGAGAACGTATACAAGCTGTCTACTGTCTACGTTCTTTAAGTCTAATGTTCAGTGCTTCCAAGTGTGGCATCGAATCCCGGTCCCGAAAGGGGTTTGGTTTTTTTCCTTCTCCTGAGCCTAAAAAAAATTTTTTTTAATGGACTCACAGACCAAGGAAAGCCACTACTGAACTTTAACCAGGCCTAAATTGGTAAAAGGAAAAGTATAGACTATACTAAGGCCTACTTTGTACTGAGCTCCTCTTGGGGACAAAACCAGAATGTGCAGGCTTCATCACTACATAAAAAAAACTAAAAAGCAACAAGATATAATTACAATGTATGGGAACAATTTGTTGGTCAGTCGAGAAGAGGACAACAACAACAACAACAACAACAACAACAACAACAAACGTCCAGGACCGGGATCGAACCCACGCTAAAAAAATAATGGTTGGACTTCAAGTGCAGACGCGCTGTCACTTCGGCCATCAGAACTTCCGATAGATCTAACGATGTGCAGATTAGGCCTAAGCTTGATATTTTACACTTTTATTTAGCACTGGCGCTAATCGCAACGCGGCGTTTTATTTAGCACTGGCGCTAATTGCAACGCGGCGTTTCAAATAGGCACTTCCTTTTTCCTTTATTTTTATATCTCTCATTTACTCTAAATATCGTCACCTCATCTGTGTCGACGATATATTATCTCTCACTCACAAGCAGCAGTGTCCTGTTTCAGTTTCCTGTTCAGAACAAAACAAAATTATTATGTTATTTTTTATTTTTTTTTGGGGGGGAGGTGGCGTGTATTCTGCCAATCAATATTATAATGCCAAAAGGCAATGACAGGACCCGGTGTTTCTTCACTCAGCAGAGAAACAAAAAGAAGAGTCGTATAATCCCACAAACCGGTGAGCAGAGTTGTGTACCGGACCACAATAACGCCATGGTCGGGGCTCGGTCACTACGAGGCCATGACCGACGGCTAGAGTTTGAGTTTGGTTTTGTTGTTTTTCACACAAAGTGGCCTACCGGTCCGTTCCGGACCCTCAGCCCCTACCCGACTTCGCTCCCGTTATATAATAACAACCACATTGCAGTGACAAACTGTTACGTAATATCATTTAGTTACGACGTGTTTTCGAACCCATTAACTATTTTTACAGACTGTAATGAGAAAAACATAGTGTATTAATCCAAACTTTAACTCTAACAAAATATTTTTATGGACTATTCAATACCAGTGAACTTTTCAAAAAATCATTTTAGGCAAAACGTATCAAAGTATAAAATACATGGTGGTTAGTGCCCTTATTACGGCATGGAGCGAACTGCAGTGACAATTATTTCCCTTGTCTACATATCTAGATCTACATTGATCACGGAAAAGTAAACTCAAAGATGAGACTAGGCTTGTATGAAATCTGTCTGCGTGGGCCCTAGGCCCAACTGATATAATTTTTTATTTCAATTTTATTGGGGTCCCCTC
>NW_004798844.1:19392-23603 GCF_000002075.1 Aplysia californica | reverse complement strand
AATATACCATCTGTCGACGACAATCACTATAAAAATGACCATTCCCCATTTTCTACATATTCACTAGGCCTACATATTATTATCACGACACTGTCCAGGAGTATCACAGGTCTGTTTAAGATGACCACTTTTCTCCTCGGCAATGGATGGTTGTTTAACTTTTAAGACTGGTTTAACTGTATCATAATCAAAGATGGAGGGCAGTTCAGGACAGGAAATATTCAACCATTTATGGCATCTTGTTCAGTATAAATACACTTTGCAAAACGACTATTTATTTCACAAGTCACAATTGAACACATCAGCCTCAATTAAAATATACCAAACTTATTAAGTCTAGCTATAGAATTACAAACGTACAAAATGTAATCTTTAACCTTCTTAACTTATCAAAGCTATTGGTCAAAATGTCTGAGGGCTATAATGTAACCCATTTTTTAAAATATCTAAGTGTTTCTGTTGTCCTTGCTGAAACAGAACTCTAATATTACATACCTTCAGTCTTATAATTTGAATCATTTTAACATCAACAGTACCCATCATGTTGTCAGTACAACAATACAATATAAAATGTTGATAAACCTTTAATCTTTAATGATACAGGCAGTTAATTCCTTAGCGAATTAATTTGAGTCAAAATAAGCCTTCTAGATCCTACTGTAACAGCTGTAGGAACTGAGATAATATGAAAATTACTGTTTGGCTGTATCGACAGTGAAAACGTCTGGTTAGTTGTAATGTGTGAAAATGACAGTTAGGTGTAGGCCTATAGAAAACTAACTGAGGCGAACTTCGGGAGCTAATTTCGCGTGCGAACTATTTTTTTCACACTAACCTTTTTGTCATTGTGTAAATCCATACCGGAATTTCACATGGCCGAGTCCGAAATTCGCATGCGAAGATTTTGTTTCGCACAAGGGAGCGAAACTTTTTTCTTCGGCACCCGAATTCTTCGTGAAGTGGGCGGGGCTCATTTCCCGCCAAATCTACTTCCTAGGAATGAAGCAGCATGGAAGCACTATGTAAGCGGGAAAACGTCGAAATATTGATTTCCTTGGTTCGAGAGAGAAGTGTTAAAACTAAGACTGAAAAGAGGTGTTTATTTTCAAGGTGGCCGCCATTTCCATGGCAACCACATACTTATTTTAAGTTTGTGGGAAACTTTCGGGAGTTTATGTAATCTATCTATGCTATCATTTATCGTTTAAATCATGTAATAATAAAAATAGCATTTCACTTACCCCCCCACCTTAAATGCACTTGAATATATATAACTTCTAACATACATTAATTATAACTTAAGATTGCTGTCTGTGCCGCACTGAACCGATGCCATGGCTTCAGTTAGAAATAACGGATATATGAATTTCGGGTATATGGAAGGAGGGCTCTTTTTTCATCGCATCCGAATTTCTTACGCGAAATTCGCACCCGTAGTTCGCATCGGTTTTTCGGGCATATGGAATGCCAGCTTAATACAACAATATAGGACAAACTATGGTTATAGGTCTATACTTCTTTATAATGGTTTTTGCTTCAGTAATATTATATATATTTAATTTACAATTGAAAATACAAGGTTACAAACGAAGAAACTGGAAGCATTTTTTGTGCATAATATTGTCCACCACTTGTTCAGATGCATTAGGCCTAAAATGAAGAAATGAAAACAAAAATTGAAGTTTCATACTCTGTGATACCGAATGTAAGTTCTCACAAAATATTTTATCAAAATTCAGATATTAAATGATGAAAATAAAAAAGCAAAAGAAAAGACAAGAATAATATAGGTACATGACAATTTTTAAAGGAATTAAACAGCTTTCCCATTCTCTTGAAAAAATGTTGCTTTCTGAGCTTAGAACATTTGAACAGCTAGCCGATGATATCATACATTATATGCCACAGTCAGTCTATTGGGAAACTTTTGGGGGCAATGTGAAGCGAAAGCGTTTAAAAGGTTTCAATTTTTTTTTCTTCAAACTTTTGTGCTCAACTGAATTATCCAGAATTTAGAACTACAGTCAAACCTGTGTAAGACGACCACCCATTGTCAAGGAAAAAAGTGGCCGTATAAGACAGGTGGCCGTATTAGGCAGGACTGATCAAGATGAAGAAAACAAACCATTCCCATCTGAAGTCCCAGTCGAAAGTAGCCTCATTGTTGTTGTTTTTGTTGCTGTTGGTGGTGGTGGTTTGTATTTTGTTTGTTATCTATATTTTGTTGCTGATTTTGCGCAAGGGTGACAATAAAACGAAAAGTATCAGACAAGGAAGACCCGAGTGCTCATCAGAACAAACACATAGGTCGCCACCACTCGGCTTCTGTCGCAAATTCATGTTGACGTCCATTGTTCCTTTGTTACAGACTGGGTAAACAGTGACCACTCATGACACTTATGATTTGTGTGTATGAGTTCTGGGCGGTTTGGTACCTATTGATCAACAGTGGGAGGGGCCTATGCAACATGATCGGTTGGAGGGACTACCAAACAACAACGACAAGTGATTGAATTATGACGGCTAGCCCACAACGCCAGGAGCCAATGCACAATTTATGACAAAATGTAATGGAGTCACAAAGGTGGCCGTCTAAGACATGTGTTATTGCTTAGTGTAATAGGGGTTGTGTGTTAAAATATGGTGGCTGCGTTAGACAGGTGCCCGTTTTACACCGTTAAATTATGTAGAAAAAACGCAGGGGGGAAATTGAAAACGGCCGTTTGTACAGGTGGTCATCTTATAGAGGTGGCCGTCAGGGCAGGTTCGACTGTAGTTTTAGCAACTAATTTCATATTCTGCTCTACTTAGCTGTGTGAGAAAATATCTTGAATGAAGCATTTGTTATAATTAGTAATTGTAACTTCAGCAGGCCTACAACATCTTAAATGGTCTCATAAAACTAGTTAGAATTTAGAAGAATATTTGGAAAAGACCTAATATTTAAAAAAGCAAAAATTAAAACTGATATTTGTACATATTTTTGGGACAAAGTAAAACTTGTATAAAAAATTTGATGTCACTATTTACTTTGAACTGAAATCCTAGAAGAGCAAACATTTTGGCACAGTTTGACAGAATTTGACAAAATTCGACTGTGACCTTCAAAATCAAACGCTTGCCCTCAAAAGGGTTGCAAATCAAATTAGTTGTACTGTTACAAATTAGTAGCTTTAGCCTTTCCATGGAGGTAAATCTGGTAAGCTCAAACTCTGTTCCATTAAACCTGATTGGCGCAGTTCACTGGACATTAGAGACTTTTAAGATTAGATTTCCATCTTAGAGCAGGGATGGGCAAACTACGGTTTGCTGGCTAAAAACAGCCCTTCATAGTTTTCTGCGGTTCACAGAAACGTTCGCTGAATTTCAATAAAATGGAAATCAATAAATTTTTTTAAAAGTAATTACATTCCTTAAGATATTAAATTCAAGGTAAGACTGTAAATTATTAGTTTAAGTTTAACTCCTATCTCAAACTCAAGTGTATTTATATATGCCTGCAATTTTCTTGTTCTTTTTTATCAGCTTTACGCAAATGATGACATTGTATTTGTTGCAAATGATAATTTTTTAGACATTTGCTGGTTTTTCTTTCGAAGTAATTACACTTTAAAACCAAATTGCAATGTTATAAAATCCAGTGGGTTTTAATTTTAGAGGGGCATGCCCCCCTGACTTAGACTGACGTAAATAAAATTGGGGGGGGGGTGTTATAAAGGTATGTCCAGTTTTTCCCCATAATTTGATGTTTTGCAATAAGTTTTAAACTACAATGAAAATTGTTTATTTACAACAGTTTTAATGGCCACGTAATGTGTGTGATCTGCAGCCAAAAATACCGCCATTCAACCCCCTTTTAAAGCAGTGCATAGAATCTGTGTGTGAGAGTCAAAGTACAAATTTACTGAATACTGGCTTTCTTATTAAAATTTAATGTAGTTAGATGATTAGGCCCATTTAAAATTTTAATCAATTTATTAAGCTTAGACTTAGGCCTCAGCCTAAAAGTAATACTAATAACTATATAGGCCTACCTACAGTTTCTAATTTGTTGCATTTGCTAAACTTGATTGAAAAAATTGTGACTTAGTTCTTGTACACAATTCAGTATAGTCCCATCCAGTATTAAAAGGTAAGGCCTTTTGCAGTAAAAAAAAAACTGTTATCATGGATGCTCCAATGGAGGTATCTTTAAGTGCATCCCCCCCACT
>NW_004798844.1:16768-19292 GCF_000002075.1 Aplysia californica | reverse complement strand
CCCCCCCCCCCCCCCCCAAACAAAAAGTTTGCCAACCCCTGTCTTTAAGCCTAGATTTTTAGACTCTAATTCTATAGACAAGATTAGGCTAAGTCTAAGAAACATGGCATAAATTATAATAAGGGTTCCCTTATAATAATGATGATAATACTAATAATAATAATACTAATAATAATAATACTAATAATAATAATACTAATAATAATAATAATAATAGGAAGTGGATGTTTACATGGCAGGCCGTCAGAAAATAGGAAGTGATAATTCCACTGCACATAATTTCAGCCAATCAGAACATCCGGACAATTTATAAAATAATCGCTTTTCCAAAACACATTTAAGATATTCGCAGTGGCTATTTTTACGGCGAGCCGTAAAGACAGCCTCCCAGTGAGTCCCAGGCTATTTTTACAGCGATCCTCGAAAAGCGACCCTACTCCGCCTCTCATGTACGCGACATGCCTCAATGTATTAGATCTGGGCCTATAGGGGCCGTTCAAAATATAAACTTACACCTCAGAGGGGAAAGGGTGTCTTTGGCTTCTGTAAGAAAAGTGTAAGATTGGGTGGGGAGGTTAACCAAATATGGCACTTCTGTGAGATGAACGTTTTGCTCCTGACTGGGAAGAAAAGGTAAAAGAAAAAGTGGATAAATGCCAGTAACAAGACCAAGATCTGCATGATCACTGCAGACCCCAGTTGTTTGTTTTTTGTTTGTTTTTGTTGGGGGGGGGGTTTTGGAAGGAGGGGGGGTTACAAATAATTTTGAAATTATGATGAAAATTCTGTAGGTGGATATCTAATTTCTTAATGTTTCTTTGTAACTTTGCAACTGTTTTGTTGATCTTTTAATGTCTTGATGTCTTTTATTTGTAAGGCACCTATTGCATTGACAAGAGTCTCAATGTCTTCCACATATATATATGCGTTCTTTCTAGTTCATATCATATGGTTTGATTAAATTGTATTAACTGAAATGATATTTTTTTTACAAGCTGGAAAAAAAAAGCCACATATAGATCTAGTACAGGAATCTTGAAAATAAAAATGGAAGTTGAAGATCGGAAAAAATACTAATATATTAACTTGGTGTGGGTGGGGGTTGGAGGCAAATGTGAGAAAAGTGGTATTTGGGTTTTGTGTTTAAAAAAAGTCCCCAAAAGTGTGTATAAGATTATATTTGAACAGCCCCATAGGTTTTCCATTTCCTCCTCTTCACCATCATTGTATTCTCTTCTTCATCTTCCTTCTCCCTTCCTCCACCACCACCTCTTCCCAGGGTTGGTGATTTTTTTGATAAAAATAAAAAAAATCGATTTTTTAAATTTAAATCAGATTTTTTTTATTTAAATCGGATTTTTTGATTTTTTTGATTTTTTTGAAAATGTCGACACAGTTTGGGATTTTTGGTGGCTAAAAGTATGTTCTTTTAGTGCAAAATGCATTGTCTTTATTTTAACAAATGACTAATTTAAGCAACTGCAATTTTAGAAAGCCTTAATCTGCTATATCAGTGAATTATGGCTACAGACAAAAAAATGAAGAAAATGTCAGTCTAAAAGGAAGGGGGGGGGGGAGGGGTAATTATGCATAGATAAACTTGCATTTTATTTTTATTACAGTGTGTGTGTGAGCACGCGCTTGTGTTTGTCTAAAAAGAAAAAGAAAATGCTAATTTCAATTATGAAAAAAAAGTAAATTGAATACTGTATTATTTTACTACTTACAGTGACAGGGGGGGAAAGCAGACTTTTAAGCAATTTTAGTCTACTAAACCTTATATCTGTTTTATAAAACCAAGGAAAGGAATTCTGAATGTTTAAAGATGTAAAAACAGAATACATTTTTTTAAAGTGATTTAAATCTCTGAGTTTTATTTTTAAAATCAAGTTGATTTAAATTTTTTTTTAATCAACTGATTTGAATCGACCTGATTTAAATCAACCCAACCCTGGTTTTCAATTATGAAAAAAAAAGTAAATGGAGAACTGTATTGTTTTACAGTGACAGGGGGGAAAGCAGACTTTTAAGCATGATTATATTAGTCTACTAAACCTTATTTCTGTTTTTTGAAACCAAGGAAAGGAATTCTGAATGTTGAAATGTGTAAAAGCTGAATAAAAATAAATTTTTTTAAAAGTGATTTAACTCTTTTTATCCTAGCCGTACCCCCACGGACTCTGTACCCGTCCTGGGGCCGCCGCGCTGTAAGAGTCGGAAGTCAATGCGTATAGTTCAAAGTGCTATATTTCTTACTTTTCCTCTAAGATTTTAAGGAAATTTGGCAGTTATGTTAGAAATTGAATGTAGTTTTTGTTAATGTTTGTTGTTAGGAAATATACCAATAGCACAATGTAGATTTTGAGGTGTATTCCAACCTCGAACTTGACCCTGATTGCCGCGCCCACAACGTCCCATTGGATTTTATAGATCTAGATCTAGCCCTACCCATCGAACACGAATTCCAGTACTGACCCCTTCACCATGATCTGAATCGCTATTAAATGAGTCTAAGTCATGTTTC
>NW_004798844.1:12362-16358 GCF_000002075.1 Aplysia californica | reverse complement strand
GAAAAAGAATCACCCTTGGGGTGAGCTGTTCCCCGTAAGATGGACAGTAATAATATGAGCACATCAGAAAACAAAACGCAAAAACTTTTTTAAAATGCGATCTATTTTATTATTTGAAAGAATCCCACAAAAAAAAAGGTCCAAGTAAAGAACATAAAAACATTGAATTGTTTAAGTCTAGAATAAAGACTATAATCATGATAATACTAATAATAAGGACTTTTAATTATAATTATAATGCCTTACTCTCGGTTTTAACCAGCTCAAAGTATGTTACATTAGTTTAATCATTTAGTAAAAGGTAGTATAAAATAACAAATAAGGTAGTAGTCTACTAGGAGGCCTGTAAGCCAAGACGGAATTTATTAGACTGAAAAACGTGTTCTACATCATCAGTTTGTGCCCTGGAGGCTATCTTTACGGTTCGCCGTAAAAATAGCGCGGGAGGCTATCTTTACGGCTTGCCATAAAAATAGCCACTGCGTAAGATGTTTAAGATATATGAAGGTCTATATAATATGTATAGTTAATGTTTATCGTTTGCTATCATTTTGTGCATTATGGACAATGGCGAAATGTTTTGTATGATTGTAACATGAGTGAGAGATGCACATTTGAAGAGACTGTGTTTGCCAACAGTGGGGTGGTCATTGCGAAATGGATCGGGTCGGGTCAACCCCCAGACTCGCCGCCTGAAAACAAACGCATTTGTTTTTTAGGCGACGATCGGGCGTGATCCGCTTGCCATTATAGCCGCTTTGCACCTTCAATCTGGCTGGCAAACTGCCCCTACCAGACCCCCCAATGGGCACCCCACAGTAACACGACGTACTTGGAGTGTCTCAATGCGAGACATGGAAGTACCAGGTGCATGTATGGTTATACGACATTAGATCTACGATGCAAAGTACAATACCAGGGCACCCAGTATAAGGTACACATGCATTGAAGACCTAATGTCGCATAGCGGTACGATAAGCGACTATTCCGACTCGAGTCCAATTAGACAAAAATTATATTCGGATTCTGAATTCAGTCCAGCATGACGTCCGTTCCGACTTCTGACCCATGTTCCTCAATATTTCCTGCTGGGGGAATAGGTGTTGGGAAGAGGCCACGACTGTCAATTTTGTGTGATGTGATTTTTTTTTTAAAAAGGTTTACAGAAAAACTATAACTATAACACACAACAAACTGAAATCAAACAGGTGGAACGACAAATGGTGGTGGAAGTAAAGATTAAGCTCTAGTGGTGGTGGAAAGATCCTGAGTTGTCGGTTACCATGTACTAAGACACTGCCATTGAGCAATGAGAGTGCAGTCTTTTGACACAATCACACAGTCCTAGTAAGTAATTCTAATTCTAATTTTTGTACGTAAAATCCCCTAGCGACAGTTATATTATGTAACCTCCTTACACTCACATTATAACTCACTTAGAAGCCGAGTCCGAATTGAAAAAACACATTTTTTTTCGGACCTGAGTCAAAATAGAGTTACTTTCTTTACTTTACTTTTTCGATCCAGCGGCATTTTGGGTTCTAGATCTAGCCCTTCGGTTTGTCGATATGGCAAAGAATTTACAGGTTTTAATCAGCTGTGTTTTGTCGCTGTATAGAGTATTTCCTATGTCTGGGGAGGCAGATAGGTAGGTGCTACGCAGGTCGCAATGTGCAGGGCAGGAGGTAAAGAGGTGGTGTAGTGTAGTGCTGTTTCATCCTGGCAGTCGCACAACGGGCGGTCGGGTGAGGTATCCTTGCGGATCCTATTAAGGTAGGAATTTAGTGGTATGTGTTACAGTGTTCGCAGGCGAAAGGTGGTGACTTGTTCTCTTCTACTCAGGGAATTTAGTGCATCTTTTGTCCGAATAGTTAAAATCCTCGGATTCGAGTCCGAATAGAGCTGGCCATACCTTATTCGTGAACCTGACTTCCATTACAACTCCAAGGATTAAATGCCTTGCATTGATAAACCTCAAGTATGCCGTGTTACTGTAAGTAGGCCTTTGCCCAATACATGTCTGATGTCTGTATTCAGACGGAATGGCATCGGAATATCAATTCTGATCTTTAGACTTAAGACAGCATACCGTTTAGGCATCACTTCTGATGTTCAGACAGCATACCGTCAAAATATCGCTTAGATCTACCAATAATAATATTGTTATAGATCTAGATTTAGATCTAGATCTAGATATAGATTCTAAATCTAGATCTAGAATCTATATCTAGATATCTAGAGATCTATAGCAATATTATTATTGGTAGATCTAGCGATATTTTGACGGTCTAGATCTAGAATCTAGATCTAGAATCTAGATCTAGATTTAGATCTAGATCTAGATATCTAGATCTAGATCTAGATCTAGCTGGCATATGGATGAACTAATGTGACAAAAACATAACATTTCTTACTAAAGTAAATGGTGATTTTGTAGTATCGTTCGTAAAAGTCAAGAGCAGGGGGGTTTTAGGGGGGCTTGCCCCCTTACCTAATAAAAATTCTGGAGGGGGGGGGGGTTTCATGCCCCCCTGAACTTTACCATAATTTGATGTTTTGCAGTAAGGTTTTTCCTTGTCCTTTGTGTTGCCTATTTGGTCACCAAGACTTCTGGATTTCTTCTCTGGATGTAAACAAATGGATCGTGGACTTAAACGAACGGAACTACAAGATCACATCTAGATCTAGATCTAGATCTACCTTGCCTTGAACGCCTTGTTGATGAACTTGTCTTGAATGATGTTGATCAACTGCAGAACAGAACCTGTGCAATCTTGACCAAGTTCAATAGATCAATAGATCTACTAAACTTTCTAAAGTCTATAACTGAGGCTAAACCTCGTTCTTAAATAAATGATCGAACATCTTTTAGTGCACATCGGCAACATCAACGTATGCCTTCAACTTCAAGCATCAACAAGTATCAATGACCACAGATTAATATAGATCAAGACCTAAATCTAGATCTAGATCTATATTCAAGAGACAGACTCCCATTGTTGCGGGCCGTTCACAGCGTAGTGTAGGCTACACAACAACGTGTCGAGTAGGCCACTATTACTATGCCTTCTCCAGAGTTCAGAGTTGAAAGTTGAATGTTGATTTGTTGATGTTGATTTTTTTAACTGCTGCAACTTTGCAAGGCCTAGCCTACACGAGCGGAAGTTTTGATTGCTGGCAACGGCATAGCAGCGCTTCGACACAATCGTGTTTGTCTAATAACTAATTTCACTTGCAATTTGGCAATTAAGTTATCATTATCAAGTGAAAGTGATATCTTTCAGTCTGTTATCAACCTTTACCAATTCGCAAAAAAAAATAAAAAATTGATGCGAATAATTCGAACAAAGTGCATTGTAGTTGTAGTGCAAGTGATTCGGAATTACAGACCGTGGCTGTGATGTCGCCCACGTAAACGAACGTTAGCTGACTGGTGCCCTCTCCCTGCTCAGATTTGGGGCGCTGGACGGCCATACCGGTGAGGGCAAGAATCAGCGCCGTTATACCGCTCGGCCCACGCAATTTTCGTAGTTTAGCCTAACTTTAGGCCCATTTCCCTGCTAGTGTACAGCGCGCATTAAGTTTTAATTTTAAACATTTTATATTGTGATGTTATTTTGTCTGAAAATCAAACAAGACTCTCCCTCCTCCTCTGCTTTCCAAACAATGATGATGATGATGATGATGATGATGATGATGATGATGATGATGATGATGATGATAACGGTGCTTGCTATCAGCTTGTGTGGTATTGCATTTTCTTTTTCACTTTTCATACTTGCAGACATGTGTGACTTGGCTTCACAAGCGATGTCTGCAAATACCCGATGACCTGTGGCTGAAGTGGACGCACATTGAGGAAGTGTACATATGTCCCACTTGCGTTGGAGAACCATTTGATAACGCAAAGGGCATCAACGTGCGCTACAAATGAACGATAGATGAATAGCTAACATATACTTTTGCTTGTTCGATTTTATTTCTTGTACATTTTGG
>NW_004798844.1:8770-10140 GCF_000002075.1 Aplysia californica | reverse complement strand
GCTGCTGCTGCTGCTACTGTTTCAGAAGCAACACAAACAACTACAAACAACGACGACGGCAACAACAACAACAACGACAATGACGACGACGAAGGGAAAAGCAACAAAATAAAAGGTCGTAAGTAAAAATGATATACTACCAACCTTTAAATGCATTCAAAAACAAAACCCCTTTGATAGACCTATACAATATGACGAATTAAATTGCGCAGAGACATGGGTGGGAAACAAAAGATTACAGGGCGGACAGGCAGCAATGCCTGGAACGAGAAAACGGAAGTCTTAGAAGGAACCGAGGGCAACGTAATAGGGCAAGGCAAGGGGTTACTGTGTCAAATATATTATCAAAATAGTTGTCATAACAGGGGAGGTATATTGTTTTACAGATGTAAAGACAGCTTAAGGTCGGCCCAATGACGACAAATATGACAGGTTGGATTAACTACCACGGGTCGCATAATATACGTTCTTCTGAAGGATGTGGTGGGACTTGTCGTGCGTGCATTGTGGGAAGTCATTTTCCCGCACTGCCGAAGACGAGAGGTTCATTTTATAACAGCACTCCTCTTTTTTTCCCTTTTTTTAAAATTTCCTTTTTCTTTTCTTTTTTTTTGTTGTTTTTTTTCCCCCCCTCTTTACCCATGTCCCAACAGCTGCATTTCATGAATCATCCACCAAACGTCTTGATATTTTGTTTTCTTCTTTATGAGGGGTTGTTGTTGTTTTTGTTGTTTTTTTGGGGGGGGGTGTGTTGGGATGAAGAACAAATGAAGTGTTTTTTCTTGTCTTTTTTTTAAGGGTGGGGGAGGGGGGTGGAGAAGTGTCAGTCGTTGGGGTTTCCATTGCTTTCGTTTTTTCTTTTTTGTTTATTCATGTTTTGTCTTTTTGTTTTTAGTTTGTAAATTATTATGTTTGTTTATGAATGTCTTGGGGGCGTGAGTGTCTGCTTGCTGTTGTTGTTATTGTTGATGTTTTAGTTTCTGTTGTTAATTTGTTTTGTTTTTCAAATTTGGTGGGAAGGTGTCTGCTTTTTAAAAAATTGTTTGCAAGTTAGTTTGTTTGTCTGTTTGTTTGTTTGCTTGTATGCTTTGTTTGTTTGTCATTGTTGTTTTTATAGTTTGGGTGAGGGTGGGGATATGAATCATATCGGGCAGTCCCTGTACCTTCTTGACTGAAAGTATTGTGTCCTTCCTTTACAATACCTTTATGGGTGTCAGTTTGTTTTTTAATTAGTTTAGCCAATTAATAATCACTTTATCATTTCTGAGACGGGTCTACAACATCGTATGGCATCGGTGCGTCTATGTGTTGCCATTAGCCAACCTATCGATAAGAAAGGGAGAGCGAGAGTGAGAGAGAGAGAGAGAGAG
>NW_004798844.1:4156-6594 GCF_000002075.1 Aplysia californica | reverse complement strand
CACACACACACACCCCGCTCCGCCTCTCTGTACTCCCTTCTCTTCATCCCAAAACGCCCACAAATTCAAGGGGGGAAATGCGAAAAGAATACGCACGGAAACATGACAGCAATCAGATCTATCTATAATGCGAACGCCGTTTTCTCCGTCAGACGAACGATCCACTGAACTGGTTACTCCTGACAGACACATTCCCACAATAAAAGAGTGGGGAAAAAACCGCTCAAAACTGGACAAGGTCGGATGTACATAGTATGTTTGACGAGAACAAGCTGAAGGTAGCTAGCGGGAGGGGGGGGGTGTTCATCGATGTCTGACTGGTACACCCTCCAACGACGAACCCATTGTAACCCAATCCTTTGATCTAAAACCCTCGGGAAGACGAACCTTAGTTATTCGATACACGTCTTCGAACTTCTTTTCTCCTGGTCTAGGCTAGTGAGTCTTGGTCATGAAGTGATTTTCGTTCTAAGCAAGAAGTTGTATGCCACATAGCTGCGAGCGCCGAAAAATCTCTAAATAAAAATGGTGAAATGGTATGAGTTTAACGCCTCTATCAACACTATTATGTTATTTAAGGGGCGGGACCTCATAGTTTAACGTCCGTCTCCGAAAGGAACGAGCCAAGTGGGAAGTTCGTGTAAAGTGCCTTTCCCAAGGACAAAACGTCGGACCGAGCTGAGGCTCGAACCCCCGAACCCGCAACCTCACGATTGCAAGTACGGTAGCCGAACCACTAGGCTACCGACGCCACTGTAAAAACCTCTACTAAAACTAAAACTAAAAAACATGCCACATAGCAACACCTAGAATCGGAAGCATTATATACGGTAGCTAGCGAGAACAAAATTACATCAAAGAAAAAGTCGCCATTCGAAGGAGGCGGTATGTTCGTCGTTCGAAGTTCGTGGGTAGCCTGCGGGTTAAAATTCGTCGTTTGAGAGTGCACCCATACAATTAGTATTAGATGATCGTGTCTTTAGGTACCTCGATACTTCAACACCACATAATTGACAATAACATAATCATGCCACGTCTGTGTTTAGATGCTTCGCCGTCGTACACAGAAGACCTGAGTTCGATTCCCATGTGCGGAGAATTTTTATCGATTATCTCGGCCTTTCTTTTGAGTCGTTGTATCCCTCTCTTGGCTGCGAAAGCCGAGGTCAAAGACAGCCTTCAAAATAATCTAGATCTAGATTGTGTCGACGAGTGTATAAAATATTTAAATAAAAAACAAAAAAAAACCAATTAGATCTAATATTGCCACTACTGGTAGCTCCAGTAGGCCGTAGGCCACTGTGGCCTGTTTGACCTTAAATTTATGACAGAAAACTGGGGGAAGCCTCAAGGTGTCACTTCCTGTTGGCACTTTTACGTATCCCATCAGCTATAACAAAGGGTTTTTTGCCTTTAACAATAAATAATTGTGGGTGTTTTACACTCCCATTGACACAGTTTAGATCATTCAAGCTTTTGTTTGTCCGAGTATTCCGTAGCAGTTATTGACTGTCTGTGCGCCTCCACTTGCCAAATAAGACAAAGTATTTAAAAGGCAGGAGCTCAAAAATTAAACGTCCATCCAGATGATACCGTTCCAAGTGAAATGAACAGCTTGTGAAAAAAACTCATAGCAACCCAAGTTTAAGAATGCCCAACTGACGATTCGAAGTTGAGTCATCCACGCCAAAGCCCAGGGCACAACCCACTGAGCAAACGTCGCGCTTCTAATACCGCAACAAGTCATAAATATACTCTTTTAAAAAAAATAGACATTTAGTCAGTCTTAAACCCAAAAAGTACTTTAAAAGTTTCCGCTTGAGCGTGTCAGAACTGTAAATCACTCTATGAATACGTCACAAAGGGAAAGAACTTCAGTGAGACCCAAGGTTTCTTACGTCATCGACACATAAATCTTCGCAGAGTACAAACCCGGTTAGAAAACTTGAGGAACGTATTATGTTAAAAACAAAAACAAAAACAAAACAGCAGTAGCTTTCTGCCAACTTCTTTGAAAGAACGTCATTTACAGCTCAAATACGGAACCTCCTCCTCCTCCTCCTCCTCCTCCTCCTCTATCTTGCGCTTGTTGTTGTTGTTGTTGTTGTTGTTGTTGTTGTTGTTGTTGTTGTTGTTTTTGTTGTTGTTGAGAAGAGTAAGATAGAAATAAAAAACGATAGCCCTAGCTAAGAAAACCCCCCAAAAACCAACAGAAAACAAGACGTTGCTCGGTCACTATTAGCAATGGTGTGTGTATTGTCTATGTTTGTGATGTTATTGTGTATTTTTTATCATTGTTTTTATGTAATAGTTGGTGTATTCCTGTACGTGTGTACTCATTGTAAAACTAATTTTCCAAGGGGCTCATAGAAGTGGAATCTACATAATATTATTATTTAAGATTAATTTACTTTAATTGTCCTACTAGACTTCTTTTT
>NW_004798844.1:0-1293 GCF_000002075.1 Aplysia californica | reverse complement strand
TGTGTGTGTGTAAGTGTGTGTGTGTGGGTGTGTGTAGGGGGGGGTGTTATGTTTTAAATCAGTGAAAGACTGCAAGGTGAAAATATCAGGAGGAGATGGCTTGGTCATTTTAAAACAACATATAACAATCAATCTGCTATAAGGCCCTTCAACAGTGCAATTGAAAAAGATGCCATGCATCCCTTTCGAGCACAGTACAAAAACAATACAAAACAAAACAAAAACATATTTTTCAAGAAGGCAGAATTTTCGGAACACGAAAAGCGAAACTGTTGCATGTCAACACATTAAGATGCTGGTGATTGGAGGGCGTCAGTGCATGGGTTCTACCCTATACGCTCTTATACTACCACATTCTCTCACCGTCTAGGTTCTACCTCTTTTTTCCCCACATCTGTTTCTTTGTGTCTGTTTTGCATTTTCTCTACTCTTAATAACCGTTATGGAATCAATATATCTCTTTCATTTGCCAAAACAAAACCCGTTAAAAGGACCAAACAGTGTTTCCAGGAAACCAGATCCCTGTCACTCTCTGCCACCCCCACCCCCTCCTCTCCCCTTGCCCCTTCTTCTAGGCCTTTGACTCTTTTCGCAGCCTCTCTACTGCTACTCCTGGGATCCTTCTTACAGCTGTCTTTCTACCACATCCCTGATCTTAGGGTAGGTAAGATCAAACGCCTAGACTTCTCAGATAAGGCCAAAAAATCTCGGAGGTCCCTTGTGTAAGTTGTGCACGTTAAAGATCCCTTAAAGGTCCTAAAATAGATAAGAGTAGGCCTCGGCCGCAACCCGGGCAAAATTCGAAGTTAATTCCTACCAACTGAAAATTATAAATGTGTCCGAGGAGCTCATATGACCTTATGCAGTTACTAGCGCCGTAAAACACTTACATAAAAAGAAGGGGGGAAATTCCCTGTCCATCGACTTGCCACGCGTAGTTCACCCTCACACCTCACAAAATATTACATGACGCCTGAAAAAAAAGAACTCTCGCTGGCAATCCAGCACCGATCGCCGTGGTGGCAAGGGCTTGGACTTAGAGAGAAGTGCTGCTGTCGTGTCGTTTCGTGTCGTGTCGTGTGCGTTGCGGCCAAAGCCGGTGGTGAGGCTACAAAAACGGTGTCGCTGTGGTTCCCCACGGCCATTTCAGCAGCGGCGATACGCCTCGGTGGTTCTTCGGGGACCAAGTTTAGGTGGGACCTTTTGGTGCATGCGCCACACCAGCTGGGTGAGCACAATGCGTGATTTGTAGAGAGATTAGATAACTAGCTATCGTGCTTTACCTGTACTTTA
>NW_004798843.1:73917-76179 GCF_000002075.1 Aplysia californica | reverse complement strand
GGGGTATTTTCTATCAGGTAAGATAGTAGACTGATTATGTACTTTGGAATTGAATTATGAATTTGATAATTTGAAAAGTTTCTTTCTTTCTTAATTTAGTGAATCAGTGTATATTGACTGCTCAGTGTACGGCTCGCGTCATACGTCACTTTTCAAAATAGCACAATGTGGCAAGGGTCTTTCGCTAAGCAGTCAATTAGAGGTTTTGAATTACTGCTTCTTCTTTTTTTTTATATGATTTTTTCAAAAATATGGTTTTTTTCTCTTTCTTTCTGGTACCGTGTTTGCGTGTGTCAGACGAGTGTGGAGACTTCAGCATGCCGGAGGAGAAGGAGTGTGTGGTGGAACACCTGGTCTGTACCAAACCTCTCCACTCGTGGTAGGTCACTCATAGCAGA
Source organism: Aplysia californica (assembly GCF_000002075.1). Lineage (NCBI taxonomy): Eukaryota > Metazoa > Mollusca > Gastropoda > Aplysiida > Aplysiidae > Aplysia > Aplysia californica. Next base: position 75,781 of record NW_004798843.1, on the reverse strand, counting down.
CACACTTTGTTCCCTCTGTGTTCTTGTATGTACTGTGGGGAGGAGGGGGGGGTGGTGGTGGTGATGAGAGTGATGATAAGGAAGGTGAGACTGGTGATAAGGATGATGATAGATTATGAGGGCGATGACAAGGGTGATGATGTGATAAAGCTGATAAGGATAATATTAAGTGTAGTGATAAAGATAATGATATAAAGGATGGGGATGATAATGATAAGGAAGATGAGAAAGATGATATGTATAATGAGAATGGTGATAAGGATGAGAACGGTGATAAGGACTGGGATGATGAAAGGGATGGGGATAAAAAAAAATGAAAAGGGTGATAAGAATGATGATGATGATGATCATAAGAAAACTTTGTTCCTTTATAAATACTGTGGACATAAAGAAAGGATCTTCATTAATAGAAATACTATATATATATAATTGTTATCTTATTATTATCTTTGCAGCTGTGGGTGGTTGGCAGGTGCTCTGGTGTGGTTTGCTCCTTCTTTCCTATCAAACGTCTTCTATCATCCATATCTCTCCTTCTTTTTTTTGCGTTCGTTACTGTCTTGTAACACCTCTAATCTTCTGGCGCTCATATGACCATATGCAGTTGCGAGTGCCGTAAAACTCTTACTAAAACTAAACTAAAACTACTTTTTTGCGTTTGTTCCTGTCTTGTAACACCTGTAATTTCCGGCGCTTATGTGGCCTGATTGTGCTGTGAGTGCCGTAGAACTCTTACCGAAACGAAAATCTTTTTGCAGCCCCCTGTCTCCGGTGCTAGGCATGGACGTTGTGACTGACGTGACCTTGGGACCCACGCTGCTCGTCCTGTCCAGCGAGTATGAGTTCACGGCCCTGCCCATTGGGTGAGTTCACACACAGTCCACTTGACGGTCTACCGATGCGGTGTTGTTTCTGTTCTGATTGATGGTCAGCTGTTGTGATGTTTTAGTAGTTCTACTTGACGACGGTCTACCACCGGGATGTTTCTGTTTTACTTGACAATCTCCTGAAAATGAAAGATTTAATTTATAACTATCATGTTAATGATTATCATGCTGAAAATGAAAGATTTGATTTATAACTATCGTGTTGATAATGAAAGGTTTATAATTAACATGCCGAAAATTAAAGATTTAATTTATAACTATCATGTTGATATTGAAAGGTTTATAATTAACATGCCGAAAATTAAAGATTTGATTTATGACTGTCATGTCAATAATGAAAAGTTTATAACTGTCACGTTGATAATGAAAGATTTAATTTATGACTATCATGTTGATAATGAAAAGTTTATGATTATCATGCTGAAAATGAAAGATTTAATTTATAATATCATGTTGATAATGAAAGGTTTATAATTATCATACTGAAAATGAAAGATTTGATTTATGACTGTCTTCTTGATAATGAAAGGTTTATAATTAACATGCCGAAAATGAAAGATTTTATTTATAACTATCATGTTGATAATGAAAGGCTTATAATTAACATGCCGAAAATGAAAGATTAAATTTATATCTATCGTGTTAATAATGAAAAGTTTATAACTGTCACGTTGATAATGAAAGATTTAATTTATGACTTTCATGTTGATAATGAAAGGTTTATTTATAAGTATCGTGCTGATAATGAAAGATTTATGAATATCATTCTGATTTGATGAACTCATCTTCTCAACTGAACTCGGATGAGCACTGTAGGACCAAGGATGTGTCATTGTGCTAGTCGCTGCTCCAGATGTGTGGGTGGTTGTTTGCTTCTTCTTTGCTGTCAAACATCTATCGTCCTTATTTCTCTTCCTTCTACTTCTTGTCTTTGTATGTTACGCTCTAGTAGGGGCTCTCGTGGCCTAGAGGTTAAG
>NW_004798843.1:70586-73634 GCF_000002075.1 Aplysia californica | reverse complement strand
GATCTTCTGGTAGGAAAGATCTACACCTGGCCTTCTCGGACAAGGGCGAAAAATCTCGGATGTCCGTGTGCAAGTTGCGCACGTTAAAGATTCCTTGGTGGTCTAAAATCGATAAGAGTAGGCTTCGGCCGCCACCCGGGTAAAATTCAAAACTTCCTACCAACTGAAAATATTAGGTGTGTCCCGCCCGCTCATATGACCTATGCAGTTGCGAGCGCCGTAAAACACTTTACAAAAACAAGACAAACAAACACTCTAGTAGTAACACCTAGAACCATCGGCACTCCTATAAACCTATTTGTGTAGCAATTGCCATGAAATGCTTACTTAAACATAAAACAAACCTTTTTTATTTTTTATTTCCTCTCTAGTAGTAACCCTTTGAATCTCCGGTACTTACATGACCTCTTTGTGCTGCAAATACTGTAAAACTTTTTCTAAAATTAAACTACAAACTCAGACTTGCCTGAAACTTGTATTTTTATTTTTATTCTCTGTACCAGCTTGCAGTACAGGATGGGTCTGTCAGGTGACATCTGTGGTGTCAGTGTTACCTCGCCGTTGCGACGTCACTCACGAGAGCCGTTCAGTCAACACATCGCCAACCTCTTGCAGAGGAAGGCCTCAAATCCACTGCTGAAGTGAGAAATGGTTATTTCTGTATTTCTGTGTGTATGTGTGTGTTTGTATTTTTGACTGCAGAAGAAGATGTCAATCCCACTGCTTAAATGAGAGATAATTATTTCTGTTGTCTCGGGTTGGATACCTGACGACAACGGAAAAATTTTTTCTCTAATGTTGTCTCTTTTTACCTCCTTTTCTACTCTCTTACCATGTTCTGTCAGTGGGTGGTTGGCAGGTGCTGTGGTGGGGTTTGCTTCTTTCTTCTTTCCCATCAAACCTCTATCGTCCTTATCCCTCTTCCTTCTTTTTTCTGTTTGTTACTTTCTTGTAACACCTCTAATCTTCGGCACTGATATGACCTTAAAGTAAAACACTTGCTAAAACTAAACATGTTCTGTCATTTGCTTTCGTCAGCACTTTCTGTCCCCTACCTGTCCCCCAGCCCCCTCCTCTGGGCTCCTGATTCTTTCTGCAGCTTTTCTACAGCTACTCCTTGGCTCGTTCTTCAGCCACAACCCTGATCTTACGGTAGGTAAGATCTAACACCTAGAGTTCTTGGATAAGTCCAAAAAAATTTGGAGGTCCTCTGTGCAAATTGCGCACGTAAAAGATCCCTTGGTGGTCCTAAAATGAATAAGAGTGGGCTTCGGCCGCCATCCAGGCAAATTTCAAAATTAATTCCTGCCAAACTGAAAATGCTTAATATGTCCTGCCCGCTCATATGACTATGACCCTATGCAGTTGTGAGTGCCCTAAAACACTTACCTTTAAAAAAAAGAAGAAAAAGACACTTACTAAAACAATGTGTTTCTGACCAGGTCCAGCAGCAGCGCGGAGCTGAGTCAGCAAGAATGCTTCCGCCTGCTGAGTCGAACCACACAGGTCCTGAGGGAGGAGTACATACAGAGGCAGGACCACGCACGCCGGGAGATTGATACGAGGTGAGTTGATACGTAGACACACACTCACACATGTTACAGACCTGCCACTCATCCCAAATTTAATTGGGATATCCCGACTTTTTGCCCCAAATCTCAAGCATCCCGATTTTCCCAATTTTGATTGGGTGATTCTTGATTATTTTTTTGTTTGTTCCGTCTGTTGCACCGGATTTTCTAAATAGTTACTCTGCCTACTTCTTTGTCATGGGAAGCTCCCTTTAATCTTTTTTTTTTTCAGCAGGAGCTCGGGACATTTATTTTCCTAAATATGGATGCCGGATTTACAAGTTGACTCCACCAAGTAGTGTTGGATCTTTGCCCGCACGTGTTATTTCTACTATAATCAAAGTAGTGTTGATTTGGCATTCTGACTTGGGGTACTCTTAAGATCTACTCTGTTACCCCTCAGAATTCTCAGATGATGGCCTGATAACTGTTACAATCGCGAAATACAAATGATCGATATTATTCGTATTTCTGCTGTTACTTACTACGCAAGCTCCGTCCAAGTTCTGTTTAGTTAGGCCTGCCATCAAGACCCGTCAGTACAACTGTTTCAGTCACACGTTCACATCACGTGACATGACTTCAGTGTGTGAGTTCCGGGTGTGTCTTCATGCACACTGGTCGAAGCTTCTTTCAGGACTTGGGGGGGGGGGGGGGGGTTAAGTCACTTAGACTAGACGCGCTTGATGTGATGCTTCAGGATTTTTTTTTATGATGATAAAACTCTCACACACGTAAACACACAGAGGGCAAATATATATACGTATATTATATTTATGTACACCCCTGGAAAATTTTTAAGAAGTCCGCTTGGCAGTCACCCTGGATTTGCAGTTGATAATGAATTTTTTTGGGGGCCAGATCCCTATTTTTTCCCCTTGAGATCCTGATCTTTAGATTTCATAGAGTGGCAGGTCAGAATATATAATATATATACTCAAGCACGCACACATCCACATGAATACATGTACACATTCTTCTGCTCACACATATCGGTATGCACAATCCATTCATCCCCACCCCCCCTCATTATCACGTGGGTGGTTGACGGGTGCTCTGGTGTGGTTTGCTCCTTCTTTCCTCTTAAACATCTATCGTCCTTATCTCTCCTCCTTCTTTTTTACGTTTGCTGTTACTCTCTTGTAACACCTCTAATCTTCGGCACTTCTATGGCCCTAATGTGTTGCAAGTGCCGTAAAACTCTTAACTAAACTAAACTCATTATCACACCTTCTCCCCCCCCCTCCCTCTCCTGTGTGTATGTGTCCCCAGGATCGCGGTCCTGGCGGAGCACAAGGAGCACCAGCTGGAGGACGTGCAGCGGCTGATGGAGAACAGACAGGCCCTCAAGGAACACGCTCACACCGTGGCCGAGAGTGTGGAGGCGGCCAAGGACTACCACCAAAAGCTGCTCAGGAGGTACGCTGATTATGTCCTTGGTTGTTTGTGAGGGAGGGGGGGGAGGGCTTGGAAGGAA
>NW_004798843.1:53984-68815 GCF_000002075.1 Aplysia californica | reverse complement strand
GGGGGGGTGTTGTAACCCTCCCAGCCCAGGTTGGCTCTTGCAAGCAGGATCGAAGCCCATCTTCTTATTAGTTTAGATTGTGTCAATGGGAGCGCTGTAAAATCACCTCCATTTTGTTTTGATACTGTCCAAGAAGACGTCGACTTTTCTTACCAATAACGGGTGGTTGTCTTGGACAGGTTCGACTGTTTTTGCTGGATCTTACGTTGTAGGTTCAAAGGTGAAAGTCAAAATACTTCCCCAGTATTAGGTTCTAATTAGATTGTTTGGGTGGGGGATTGGTGGGTGCTGTGGCGTGGTTTGCTCCTTCTTTCCTATCAAACATCTGTCGCCCTTATCTCTCCTTTTTTTTTTTTTTTTTTTTTTTTTGGTATACGTTACTCTGTTGTGACACCTCTAATCTTCGGCACTTATTGCAATTACCATAAAACTCTCTCTAAAACTAAGATTGTTTGGCTGTCTTATAATAATAATTAATAATTGCATTTATATAGCGCATATCCATGCTCAAGAGAATGCTCTATGCGCTTTACAACTATTATTACCCCAGCAGACCCTCTGAGAACACTCAGAAACATTCTCAGCTTCTGAGGAAGCATACAGTGCAAGCTGCGGATTTCACGCGCTCAAACACTATCAAACTGACAAGATCTTTCTCTGTCTATAGCCGGGTACCCATTTCCACCTGGGTGAAGTGAGAAAAATTTGTGCTAAGTGCCTTTCTCAAGGACACAACGTCGGGGCCCCTGACGGGATTCAAACCCACGACCTTACTATTACGCCAATCTGAAAGACTCCAAACTTTGATGATCTCCCCTTCAGCTTCATTTTTTGTTTGTTTTTCCTCTCGTTTAGGTGCAAACCAAACAAAAGTATCAGGCTGGTCAGTTGTCGCGGTCAGACGCGGGCCCGACACCAGCACTACAGTCCCGCAAGTTGGCACAGATCCACAGCATACTTAAAGAGGAGTAAGTGGTTACAATTACTGTTTCTAGACCGGGGAGGTATCTCCTGCGAAATTTCAGTTTCCAGTTGTCTGAAGTTTTTATCACAGCTTTCAAAGCTGTTGGAAAATCTTCCCCGTCGAGGCCAAAATTATTGTGCTCAATGCCCTTTTTTTTTAAGAATTTGAATCTGATTTTACACTGACAATTTTGTTTTTGTGTTGTTGGCGGATGCTCTAGTGTGGTTTGCTCCTTCTTTCCTATCAAACATCTATCGTCCTTCTTACTGCTTCTTTTTTTGTGTTTGTTACTCTCTTGTAACACCTCTAATCTTCAGCAATTATGTGACCTGGTTCTGCTGCAGGTGCTGTAAAATGCTTACAAAAACTAAACTGACTCCGGTTTTCATGACTGGAATTCTGTGCTTTCAAAGTGATTAACATTCAAAACCAGAAAATTGGGGCTTAGTACAAGATAGCACTGTGCTCTCAATTGATTTCCTCCCTGTGGCGATGGGTGTGCGTACTACTAACTAGTGTTCTGGATGTTGTGCTATTTTTTTTATTCTAATGACTAAAAATAGGGCGCAAAGTCTATCATCTGATCTGAGCAGTTACAAAGAAGTCTCCTCCCCCTTCTATGTTCTTACCTGTATTACCTGTCCTGGGCAACAGCGTCATTGCACACCAGACAGGTCCATAAGTGCTCAGTTCCCCCCAGCACCGAAGCCCGCAGGGTATCCATACTGATTGTTCCGGTGGCTGTCTGATTATGGTGACGTCTTTCCTTTCCAGATAATCGTTCCTTTCTTCCTTCTCCCCTCTCTATCCCCACTTCCCGCATCCTAATGATTGTTCTTTTCATGAGCATGTTCTTTAATTAACATGAAATCTGTATTATTATTATCTGTTATATACTGTATTTGAAGAAATTCTCTGGTCCCATGAAGTTTGTGTTATCGGGGTTTTACTGTATTTGTGTCTTATGAGAAGCAGGACTCACATTGAGATCTAACACGAAAAGCAAGAATTGACTCCATGTCTCTTGTCTCTGACACAGGGGTAACGACATTCAAGAGCTGAAGAATGACATCCGTCGACTGACCCTCAGTCTGAACTGTGACCTCAGTGCTTGACCCAGGAGGTCAGAGGGTTCGAGGCTCTGACTCTGACACCGCACACAGGGCATGTGAGCATCAGGACGGTCTGCTGTTGCGGTCAGACACAGGGCAGATGCTGGTGATACAGTCCTTTTCGTCAAATGAAAAAAAAACTTGACGTTCTTAAGGGAAGACCTGGGTCGGCGATCCCAGACAATATCGATAAAATTTTTCAAACTATCCAACTTTTGTTTTTTGCGGAAAAACATCCTTTGACATCTGTTCTATCGGGTCACAATGACGAAACTGTTGAGAATACACCCTAAATGACCTAAAAGAGCGTTTGAAAAGTGCAAATTGCACTAAAAATCCTTTTAAAAATCCCTGTTTTTTTCTGTTTTTATCAATATCTACTTTTTGACATACACGACCTTCTTGGTGCAAGGAGTTTTCAAGAACTGCTAAAGCTAGAAGCTTCAAATTTGGCGTATGGGTGCTTTAAGATCTATTCTGGGGATCCATTTGAGGGAATTGGGAAATATTGGTAACTTGTGGAAATCTTCAAATTTTTTGTAATATGTACCCCCAAATTTCGTCAAATGGGGTCCATTGACTTTGGGCTCACTTTTTTATTTTTAAAGATATGTCAAAATCCTCTCAATCGCCACATAGATCCCCAGTCCATAGGTTTGTACTTGTGAGCCAAATATCAGGCTGATGTTTCAATATTTACTATGAAATTCTTCTGCACTAAGAAACTGGTTTGAAAATCCAAGATGGCTTCCACAGAGACCCATTTTTCAGAAGATATTAACAAATTCACCCTTAGTACATCCTATTTACCTTTTGAACTTTCTGCACAATTACATGAAAGTGAATAAAAGTCCTCCTCCCAGGGCAGTGCCACTGACTGTAGTGTCTCTAGGCCATTCCCAAAGGGGGGACATTTCTCGTTCAAGCACAGTAGAATTGTAAATGGGCTGAGTCATGTCACGCTCATAACTGTGCCTGATCTACAACAGGGAACTGCTGCTTTTTCTTTCCTAATCCTTACTATTGTCATTTTCCTCTACTTCTTTTGTATGTTTGTCACTCTCTTGTGACCTGCTATTTCCGGGGTGCCTTGATAGTTGAAGCAGACCTTGAGCTGTTGAAGCAAGAGAGGTGAGCAGAGTAAGTCGGATTCCCTGTAAAGACTTCTCTGTTGACACCCACCCCTTGGCGCTCATCTGACCTTATGCAGTTGCGAGCGCCGTAAAACCCTCTACTATAATTTTTTAAATAATAGAAGTCATTCGTTTCGAAAATTTTTCCGGGAGTGTAGTATGTCTCCCCTTGAATAAAATTCACTTTCTCTTCAACTTGTCACTCATGATGTTATGCCTTCTTTTGATTATGATTGTTTTTTCTATGTATGTTTATATGATATTGAACCGATTAAAGGTCATGTGAACCTCGAACTTTGAGTTGTTCTATGGTTGTAAGAAATAGCTAATGGCTGTTTCCTTGTATGTCTGTGTTTGTGTGTCTTTGGGTCATTCTGATTATGTGTCTTTGTATCATTGTATTTGTTTGTATATCTTTGCATCCATCATTGTTTTTTATCTTCGTACCGATATGTTTATATGTCTTTGTATCATTGTGTTTGTATATATATGAGGCATTGTGGTGAAATCAGGCACTAGTCAAAATAATGAAATCGAAGATATCGGCAATTTTCCTCCAGCTTGACAATTTTTTTCTTATTTGTTTTTTGCCTCAGCACCTTTTATGTCTATTTAAAAACATATTTAATTTCTGTGTGCGTTTTACTTGTTGAAAAACATTATTGAAGGCATAACAAATGTAAATTTTCAGTTTCCATGGACTCTCAAGCTTTGGAAATCACCAAACTTTGGCGGCCATTTTCTCTCTAATTTTATCTCTGGAGGAACCAGGCGGCCCCGACCTCCTTCAATCTCGAATATCTCGACTTCTATTCAAGATAGGTGTGCATTTTTTCATAAAAAGATGGTCAAATAAACAAGCTTTAACCCTATCCGTATCCCCTAGGGTCATTTTGTACCCCCGGGGTTGTATTCTTCACATTTATTTTTAGAATACTTCTAGCGAGAAGATCTCTTTGAAACTTTCACTATTTCTCAAAAAATCATTTTGACAGACTGCTGTCCATTAACGAGTAAATTTCCACTTTGAAAAGTGGTGGCACAGAGTTCCCCACGTCGTATGGATACGATAGTAAAACACGACTTACAGATAGGGTTAAGAAGATACCAGTAACTTCAGATGCCCCGAAATTGACGAGCGCCTGATTCCATCACTTTGTGACTCATATCTTTTTATTATTGTGACGGTGGGTCTTTGTATTGTTGTGATTGTGTGTCTATGTACCAATGTGTTTGTGTATCTTTGTATCATAGTGACTACTTACTTGTCCTTACTTGTCCACTGTGTTGGGGTCACTGCAGTCGGAACATGTCCATCTAACAGACTCCTGTCCATTAACGAAAAGTGGTGGCACAGAGTTCCCCACGTCGTATGGATACGATAGTAAAACACGAGTTAGACAACTCGTAGTGATTGTGAAAGAGAAGTCATTCTTGCATTGTGTTGACCTGAATGGTCTGAACCACTAGATCAACCAATGCAATGTGCACCTGAAAGCGGGTGGTTGGCGGGTGCTCTGGTGTGGTCTGCTTCTTCTTTCCTATTAAACATCTATCGTCCTTATCTCCCCTTCTTCTTTTTTATGTTTGTTACTCTCTTGTAACACCTCTAATCTTCTGGCGCTCCTATGACCTTATGCAGTTGCGAGCGCCGTAAAACCTCTACTAAAACAAACAAAAAACACCTGAAAACAGTGGCAAAACAATTGCTCAGTCCCTAGAATTCTAGTTGAGTTTTACTCCCACTTCAACACAGACTCCAGACATTTTTTTCTGAATGGAAAGGTGGAGGACGCCACTGGGTAGGTCCTACTTTTCTTTCCCCTCTGTTGTTTCTGTCTGTCTGTCTGTCTGTCTCATAACAAAGACCTCTTCCTGACCAAAACGGTTTCAAGCGAATCATACTATTCATACATGTAGTTTTAAAACAACTACATGTATGCGTTCGGGCTCTCTACAGCTTTTCTGACGTACCGAGCCCACCTCACGCTAGTCCGACTGTATACCTCAGCTGTCAACCATGAGGATTTGTTCCAGCCTGCGTCCTCTCTCTTCAACCAGGTCCAGTGACTTGCTTTCTCAACTATCTCCTTTTCTGTGGATCAAGTCCTGCCACTCTCATCCACTTTCTAACGCTAGTTGCAATGAAACCTCAACTGAAACGTGAGTTGTTTTCCTCCCTGACTCCTCACATAATTTTTCAACAAACGCCTCGTAACGATTTTCTTTCCGCTCATGTGCAGCATTGATGTTGTCTTCGTGAGGCACTGTGAGCTCCACCAGCTGCACCTTTTTCTCTTTATCATTCTATATCACCAGGTCTGGCTTTTTTGTTGTTGGGATGGGGAAGAATCTCTCGAAGCCCTATACTATAAGTATAAGTCTGTGGTTACCTCCCATATACCGCCATATATTGGTCTTCCCAGGCTTCGTTTGCCTTCTCTCTGATAGGAACCTTGCTTCCTAGCGGAACGAACACTTTGAGAGTAGTCTGAACCGACCATCAAGTATCAATTCTGAGTCAATTGGATCCCTCCGGCAAATCCCGCTAAACGCCACTCTCGATTGTCCCCAAGCAAGAGTAGAAACCAGAAGTGTTATAATAAATGTCTTGTCCTTCAATAAAGCCCCAGGCGCAGACCCCCGCAAAAGACGCTGTTGAAACAGACAATATATTATATACTGTTGCCACAAACTGCAGTGATGTAACGAGAGACAACACGTAAACATGAAAGCTCTCTAAAACAGAGGAGACCGGGCAGAAAGCGGATCGGATGAACTGTGAGAACTGCTTTGTACTAGCTGGAGAAAAACAGTCGAAGTCAATCCCTCCCCCCTCCCCCCACCAATTAAATATATATCATATAGAGGGTCTGTTCATGGCAACCCAGGCTGTCTTAGACATTAGACATACGGTATTTTCCTCAGCAGAAAGACAGAGGTACTTGATGAAGTCCCGCACAGAACTATATAACTACTACTTACTTACTTGACTTTTTACTTTTTCATCCTCTGTTGCCGTTAAGCATCGAGGGGAGATGCAGTTTTCTATGGTAGGCCAGCTCCGCAGCTCTTTCAGTTGTGATGTTATGTTTTCTTAGGGTTTCCTTGACACCCTCGATCCACCTTTTGCGTGGCCTTCCTCTGTAGCCTGGGTGCTTGGTGTTGTAAGCTCTCGGGGATGGCTGGTCAGGTGACATGCGTAACAGGTGGCCAAACCATTTTATCCTCTGTCCTTCTATGTAATGCAGGTAGGACTCAGTGCCGATAGCTGCTCTTACGTCTTCATTTCTCTGCCTGTCTCGTCTTGTGATTTTTAGGGTTTTGCGGAGACATTTCATTTCGCATGCGGTGATTTTGCTATCATGGGTTTTGCTTAAGGTCCAGGTCTTGCACTGATAACATAATGTTGGTATGAATATTGAGGCGATAAGCTGTCACTTTGTGTCCATGGAGATGTTTGGATGAGATAGGAGGGGTGCGAGCTGGTAGCGTTGGCTTTTTGAGTTCGCATTTCTAATTCTCTGTCTATGGACCCGTTTTCAGAAAAAGTGCTGCCAAGATATTTAAACTCCTTCACCTGTTTCAGTTTTACTATGCTGGGGTTGTTGTCAAAGAAAGAGACAAAGGTGATGTTGGGGTTGATTTTTTCCAGAAAAAAGGGCCAAAAGAGCCCACACTTTGTAAAACCAGCAGTGGAAGATATCTCTTCAGTCCACATTGACTCAATCAGAGCCATTTTAGCCCCACCCACATTCTGAACTCAGAGGCACTATAGCAAGAACCATAGAGGTGACATCTGTTTTTAGGTTGACAGTGGACACGTTGGTGGTTTTAATTTGCGTTAAATTTCATATTTGTGTCGTTGTGAGGAAGGACATTTTGTTGTTGTTTAGGTTCCGATAGCCCTGGTAACAGATGTCACCTATGACCCACTTCTCCCCAGGGGGCCCAGTTCTCCCCACAGGAGCGGCCCATTTCTCCCCACAGGAGCGGCCCAGTTCTCCCCACAGGAGTCCAGTTCTCCCCACAGGAGCGGCCCAGTTCTCCCCCACAGGAGCCCAGTTCTCCCCCACAGGGGCGGCCCAGTTCTCCCCACTTGTAATGTTGACTTCAGCACCCTATAAAACCATTTTCTTTCTATCTCTGTTGTACCGCTTGAAACGGGGTTTTTTTTAACACAATAAATGTTGCTTAGAATGATATAAAGCATTTTGCCCTTTCGTTGTTGTTTTTTTTTTTATTTTTGAGTTATTTCGTTGGGTTGTTTTTTTCAAAATTCCTCCCACGGTGGGCCACTTCTCCCCATTCTCCAGGCCTACGTAGACACTGCCATTTGGCAAAAATTCAATTACACAGTCCTAGTAGGTAATTCTTGTTCTAATTCTAGTTTTACGCAAACCCCCATGTAACTTCCTTACACTTACATAAATATAACTCACGTAGAAGCCGAGTCCGAATAGTTCAAACATTTTTTTCGAACCCGAGTCCGAACAGATAAAACCCATTTTCGAACTCGAGTCCGAATAGATTAAAAATCTAATCAGACTCGAGTCCGAATAGAGCTGGCCTATAGGAAAAAGACGAGGCAAAGATACAAACATTAGAATTGTGCGGTGTCAACACTTTATACTAAAGTTATACTCCTGAATAAGTAAATACGACGACGACGGCCACGAAGAAGAAAGAGAAGAAGGTATTGGGTGACTTCCACAGTCTCAATTTAAGTGACATTCCCCAATGAAAAGCACTTTTCCCCTCTCTTCTCTTCAGAGCGGGAGAAAACGAGCAGCCGTTTAATGGTCATGGGAATACTTGTAACAAGATGGCACAAAATTCTAATTCTACACTTAGTGTAGACGTCTGTGCAAGATGGCTAAGATAGTACATGTAGAAGTAGAAGCTGAATGGATGATTACGTTCGATTTTTTTACTCTCTAGGGCGTAAGCTGCCTCTTCATTACTTAACTTGCTTGAATGATTGATTCTTTTTTTCAAATCATTGATCAACATCAATTTGTTCATCTAGTTTTTTACTAAAACAATATTATCATTTTTAGCACGATGGACAAGTTAATCTTAGCTGGTAAAAGTTATTGAAACATAAATTTGGGTATTGTCAGCAAAATTATATTTTATACATTAAGTAATATTTAACTATTTCCTTTACAAGTGGTAACTAATTTTGTTCTTGAGCATAGGTCATTTGAGGAGTGTTAATCACATGTATTCAGTCTCATACAATTATTCAGCGTCGTTATCAAGATATATTCAAAGAATTGCATTTTAAAAAGCTTGACATTTTGTGAAACTCAAAATTGTTTACATCAAATACATGCGGGGCTCCTTCTATCACCCATGTGCAAAACTCAATTGGAGCAAACTGACAAAACCACTAGGACTAGCCACCCCACGTTGGGCCCTCAGAGGGCCTATCACTTTGTGCGGACGGGGAAGCAGGTAGATCACCCAACCCCAGCCTTTTTATCCCTTGTATAGTTATTATCAAATAATGAGCATTTAAAGAAAGGATTGAAAAAAAAAGCAGATCTCGGATTAATCATACAATTTTATTCAACAAATACATCACATAATATTCTTTTTCCATCTTGGGTACAAAGAAGTATAATCAAGTATAAAGTAACCTACTCCAAGCGTACATGCATACACAAAAATTTTTAAGGTACTGGATTTTTTAAAAAGTGTGCACATTTGAAAAAAGAAAATCAAATCAACAAAGTATAGGTCACCTCGTGCCAGGTGTAGAAGTAGAAAGAAGGATTGATTAGGAAAACAACAGAGGAGTAATTAAGAAGAAGGACCTATAACGGGTGTCTTTTTCAGCGAGTAACACGAGTTCTCACATAAGGACCAGTACCTCTGTACCTGTGCTCACTGTTAACAGTGTTTACAGAAAGTACCAATAATGTCACGTGCAGGATGCAAACCTTTGCTCTAAAAATCTTGTCTTTAAAGTCACCCTGTGTTTTATCCACGAGAAACAACGTTACAATTGGTCGCTTTTAAGGACAAGCGGGCTAACCCAGACTTGGGGGTTTCTAGAAATCTCGACGTAAATCAAAAGTGGGCATTGCCCTACCTATAGAGGATAAGTTTGGTTTCAGTGGTGTGTATATTTGCTTGTAACAACAAGAATGTTTGATGGAAAGAGAGGCAGAGGCAGACAGAGGGAAAAGATACTGGACAAGATGACAACATGGTTGGGAGCAGCAAGAACAACAGACACCATTGCTGCAGCGCAGGACAGGGTGAAGTGGAGGTCTACGATCGCCCACGCCAGTCGGCAAGGCACCGGATGATGATGATATTTGTTTGGTCAGAGAGAAAACTCTCCTTGTCTAGGAGAAACAGAACAAGGGGCAAAAACTTTACCTTCGACTTTCTTATAAAACAGCATTTTTCGATATAACCCCCTTGAGCTTAAAAGCCACCAACTGGCTGCTCCTTATTGATTATTGCACAGCAGTCAGGTACCGTAAGTTAAAAACGTTGATTTGTTTGAGAGTGGTAATGTATGAAACAGCCACTAAGAAAAAGTCATAGTGCTTGCCAAGAAAAAGTTTGGGCATCTTAAATCTTATTATCGGATGATTATAATATACAATTTATAGATAATATCAAAATATTGCTTTCAAGTCTACCAGCTTCTTCATCTGTACATGCATTCTATACAGTCAAACCTGCTCTAACTCAACTAACGTCCACCTGTATACAATAATCACCTGTACACACGGCTACTTCCTATCCCCCCCCCCTACATTTAAGAAAAAAAATTACAATGATAGAGTGTAGTAAGATGGCCATCTGCCTAGGACGGCAACTTTTCTCCTCGATTGTCTTAGACAATTTCGACTGTCATTTGATGACGTACAGTAAGGTACATGAAAGACTCTGGGATAGTATCACAACAGGACTCACAACCTTATAGCAGGCTTGCCAACTTTTGAGATACTGAATTCTGGAATTTTGATTGCTCCCGAGCGCCACGGACACACACTTCTGTGATAGGCTACTAAAAAAACCAACACCCATACCACAAAAACAGCTCAAACAAACCAGAGGAGAAACAGAGAGAGAGAGAGAGAGAGAGAGAGACAGAGAGAGAGAGAGAGAGACAGAGAGAGAGACAGAGAGAGAGAGAGAGAGACAGAGAGAGAGACAGAGAGAGAGAGACAGAGAGAGAGACAGAGAGAGAGACAGAGAGACAGAGAGAGAGACAGAGAGAGAGAGACAGAGACAGAGACAGAGAGAGAGAGAGAGAGAGAGAGAGAGAGATGAGAATGTAACAGTACAGCTACTACATATATTCCTTCATCCTCAGCATTTCTATGCCTTTTCTAAGAAAAAATAATTTTAAAAAAAAATATTTTTTTGGGTGGGGGGGGAGACATCACACGACGATGGCAATTCTGGAATTTCCTGAAAAATTCAGGAAGGATGGCAAGCCTGTTATAGGTCTCAGTTAAATTATTTCATTTTAGTAGGAGCTTTACATCACTTTTAATACAATTAGGTCAATCAAGAGCTGAAGACTAAATGTTTTATCTTTTATAAGATCAGGGTAACATACAAAGAAAAGAAAGAGGACCAATACGGTCAATAGACGTTAAATAGAAAAGAAGGAACAAACCAGACCAGAGCACCCGCCAACCACTCTTAGTCACAGGTTGACGAAGGTAAACTAGCATCTCCACCTGTCTGCTTGGAAATTGCACCCCTGTTAACCCGAGTTGGCCCTTGCAGGCAGGGTCAAAGTAGCCCGTCTATTAAAATTAAAAAATCTAAATTGTGTCAATGGGGAACCAAAACAACTCAGGCAGGTAGAATGGAGGAGGAGGAGGAGGAGGAGGAGGAGGAGGAGGAGGAGGAGGGGGGAGGAGGAGGAGGAGGAGGGAGGAGGAGGAGGAGGAGGAGGGAGGAAGAGGAGGAGGAAGAGAAGAAGAAAGAAGAAGAAGAAGAAGAAGAAGAAGAAGAAGAAGAAGAAGAAGAAGAAGAAGAAGAAGAAGAAGAAGAAGAAGAAGAAGAAGAAGAAGAAGAAGAAGAAGAAGAAGAAGAAGGAAGAAGAAGAAAAAGAAGAAGAAGAAGAAGAAAAAAGAAGAAGAGGAAGGAGGAGGAGGCGAGGGAGGAGGCAGAATTTCTGAATGGTAGATCAAGTTTGTAATCTAAAGCACAGACTCATACCTCAGCACCCAAGACATCTGCATTGAATGAAAAGACACGAGTAAGACTTTGGGGTTAGTAGAAAAAGTCCTCTAAGTCTAAGGCGGTTTTCCAGCTGCTAAGACAACAAGCAACAGGAATATTACAAAATAAGACCGCATAGGATGCATTCTTTTTCTCTCTCTCTCTTTTTCTTTCTCTCGCTCTCTCCTTCCCCTCCCTCTGCAGTATAAATGTTAAATACATACAGTAGTGAAGCCCACTAAAAACGAACACGTTTAATCTGACAATGGAGGTAAACCAAAAGAAAATAAAAATATAATCCACAATTTCTTTTTTTGTCGTCCTCGTATTTGAGAAACCTCTCTAGAGATCGAAAACCGAACTAAAACAAAGAAAATCCAGTCGTCTCAGATATTTCAGTTTAAGCAAACTCCATTGTACAAGTATACTTACAAAGGTGACACACACTCTTTGACCCGGGGGCTCTCGTGGCCTAGAGGTAAAGGTGTTGGCCTCTCATTCAAAGGTCCCGGGTTCGCTTCCGGGTAGCGACCGAAAAATTTTCTTCTCTAAATTTGTCTCCTTTCACCTCATTTCCTGCTCTCTAGCAATGTTCTGTCGTCTGCTTTCGTCTCCACTTTCTGCCCCATCCCCCTCACCTCCTTTGCCCCTTCCTCTGGGCTTCTGATTCTTTCTGCAGCCTTTCTACTGCTACTCCTTCGCTTCTTCTTACTGCTGTCTTTCAGCCACACCCCTGATCTTCTGGTAGGAAAGATCTACACCTAGCCTTCTCGGACAAGGGCAAAAAATCTCGGAGGGCCCGTGTGCAAGTTGCGCACGTTAAAGATCCCTTGGTGGCCTAAAATCGATAAGAGTAGGCTTCGGCCGCCACCCGGGCAAAATTCAAAATTTCCTACCAACTGAAAATATTAGGTGTGTCCCGCGCGCTCATATGACCTTATGCAGTTGCGAGCGCCGTAAAACACTTTACAAAAACAAAAAAACAAACTCTTTGACCCAGACAAGGCGACACTCAGAATACACACAACAAATAACACATTAACTGCATTTGTACAAAGCTCTGTCTGTCACTTATTCAGGGAGCAAATGTAACATACATAGAAACTGGCCTTGTATTCTATACAGAAATTCCAGACTAGATAGAAATGATAAATTTTATGAATGCTGCAGAATATACTGAAAACAGCATGCAGATAATATTGTTATGTCTGTACTTCTTGGAAAATACATCGTATCCGCATAATAACATATTAAAATGTATAGTATCTACGTATGGTAACAGATAAAATATAGTAACGGATCAAATTCTTGTATTCTGAACAACCTTCAGCTTGTCATACATGGGTGCATTGGTAACTCAGATGGTATCATACTGGGCTAGTGAGCGGATGGCCCTGGTTTAAATCCCCAACGGGATGCTCTCGGGCTTGGGTTGTATTACAGAGTTTTTAAAGTTCTCCACTTTGGCTTGGTCGTATCAGAGATGGGATTCTGAGGTCCTGCCTCTAAAATAACAGTACAGTATTAAAACAGGCTAATAATAATATTGACATTATTTAATTATATTTTATATAATATATATATTATATTAATATTGAATAATAAAATTGATTTATTCAATCAATAAAATAACAACAACATTGTCATACACGCATATGTTACAGTGAGCATTTGGTCAAAACAGAAAGAAATGAACATGTCCGATACATTAACTCTTAAACAAACGAGCCTTAAGAAAAACTAAACCAGGCCTGACATTTTCCAGATAACTGAGAGTCGGTCAGCCCTTGGTCAAATGTACTTTGAGGTCAAACTACGGACTTCAAGAGCGTGAACAAGCAGCAGTCACCTGCGGTACTTCAGGTGTTTCATGGACAAGTCCAGTCTCCAGTCACTGCTACCTCACATCCATGACTGATCCCACCTCAGGAGTTTTTAAAAGAAGTAGGCCTGTCAATCCAAATAACTCAATAATGTCTACATACAGCTCACTGAGGTGAGGCTGAACGACTTGTATTCATTTATCACAAAACATTTTTTAGTAAAGAATCTTTACTTATATCACAAAAATCTCGTGAAGATTCTGTAAATGGAAAACCTCACTTTGAAGTGTCACGCATCCTTGAATTTCCTTCTGTTGTCTCAAGGTGACCTAGATATTAGTATCCTCGACAAGAGTAGAACAACAAACATACATAACATAGTCACTATCCCAAGATCTGAAACAGTGACTATGCATAAAACTTTATATAAGATTATAAGAAGCCTTCAGAGTTTTGACTGCATATTCACATAAAGTTGTACAAATTTCATTAATTAACAAGGATATGTGTGAGGTTTTTTTTGGTCTCTCTCTCTCTCTCTCTTACATACACAGATACACACACACACACATAAACTCTCTCTTTCTCTTTCACATTTTCTATCTATTTATCTCATATATATATATTATATAATACAGGTTTTTAAAAAAAATTTGAGCACACAAATAGATCATCGAAGATTAGAGGTGTTACTAGAGAATAACATACCAAGTAAAGATGGAGAAGAGATAAAAAGATGAAAGAAAATAGATCAGAAGGAAAGAACATACTATACCAGACCACCAGCCAACCACCCACTCCAATATCTTTTTATAAAAATGCAGATAAAATAGAGATAATAACATATAAATATTATAAAATAATATGTGTCAGTACAAATAAACTGACCATACAAACACGCATAAACAGACGCATGTGCATGCATGCACATGGGCGTAAAATAAGAATGTATCCACTTACAGAGGAAAATTTACTCCTCAGAAACAAAATCCCTCCAAGAAAAATACTATTATTTACCCCGTTAACCTAAGGCTGCCAAGACTAGGAGCCTCATCATCAAAGAACAGGTCTCTTTTACTCTCATCCTCCACAGCTCCATTTCTCACCTCCCTCTTCACCCTCCCTCATAATCCACTTCCTCACCTACCCCACCTGACCCCAGTTCTCACTCATCATCAGCGCCTCCTCCATCCCTTCTCACACTCCTCATCTTAATCCCCTCCTCACCATCCCACCTCAACTTTGCCCCTCACCCCCTTCCTCGACCTCTCCTCACCCCCTTCAAAAAGGCAAATTCTCAATGTCCAGATTCCCACCACACAAAATGACCCCAACGTTCTTTAAGTCCGGGTCCATCTTCCGTAGTCGATCAGAGAAAGCAGCGGCAACCGACGCCCCGGCCGCTGTCTCAATGACCAGCTGTGGAGCAAACAGAACCAGGTATAAACCACACTCAAGCCAAAAACAGAAAAAGGTTTGGTTTTAGAAAGCATTTTTCTTCTTTTTTTTTTTTATAGTAGAGGGTTTTACGACGCTCGCAACTGCATAAGGTCATATGAGCGCCAAGGGGTGGGTGTCAACAGAGAAGTCTTTA